>NW_026989249.1:0-5000 GCF_030222135.1 Aotus nancymaae
TCGAATGGGTGTGGAGGAAGAAACATGCGGTGCCCCCCTTTCAAGGCAGCGATGCCAGCAATAATGAATTAGGTGTCATTGCTGGAGTCGGCTTGTTTCCTGAGTTGCCCTCCGTGCCCACCCCCACCCCAGGCTTGAAAACATTCTAGAATAACCCACTGTGCCTCCGTCCCTTCCCCTTCCTCTTTCTGTCCCCTTCTGCTTGCTCCCTCGGTTTCTCTCGTTCCAGTCAGGCATATCCTCTCCACTCCACCCCCACCCCCACTCCTTAGGTAAATTCAACCACCCTGGCCTGGGCCCTCATAGTCATTTTTTTTTTTTCATTTTTAAGATAGAGTCTCGCTCTGTCGCCCAGGCTAGAATGCAGCGGTGTGATCTCTGCTCACTGCAACGTCTGCCTCCCGGATTCAAGCAATTCTCCTGCCTCAGCCTTCTGAGTGGCTGGGGTTACAGGCATGCGCCACCACGCCTGGAGAACTTTTTCCTTTTCTTTATACGTTAAAATTAAAGAAGTTTTTTTGTGTTTTTAGTAGAGACGGGGTTTCACCATGTTGGCCAGCCTGGTCTTGAACGCCTGACCTCAGGTGGTCCACCCGCCTCAGCCCCCCAGAGTGCTGGGATGACAGGCTTGAGCCTCCGCGTCCGGCTCATAGTCACTTTTAACGGTTACGTTAAGTGTAAATTTTTATTTTCCTGGCCAACATATTAGTAAGGTGGAAGGTGTGTCGTAGCCCCTACCTGGGCCTTACTATGCTTTTAGAGGATTAAAAAACAAGAAAATAGGCCGGGCGCGGGTGGCTCAAGCCTGTAATCCCAGCACTTTGGGAGGCCGAGGCGGGTGGATCACGAGGTCGAGAGATCGAGACCATCCTGGTCAACATGGTGAAACCCCGTCTCTACTAATACAAAAAAATTAGCTGGGCACGGTGGCGCGTGCCTGTAATCCCAGCTACTCAGGAGGCTGAGGCAGGAGAATTGCCTGAACCCAGGAGGCGGAGGTTGCGGTGAGCCGAGATCGCGCCATTGCACTCCAGCCTGGGTAACAAGAGCGAGACTCCGTCTCAAAAAAAACAAAAAAAAAAAAAAAACAAGAAAAGATCTTTCTATCCTTTCTCCTTTTGTTTCTGTCTTCCTAATTTCCTTTTCCAGCTCTTTCTTTCTTTCTTTGTTTCTTTCGTGGTTTCTGTGTTTCCTTGTATTTTGTCTTTTTTTGTTTCTGTGTTTCTTTCGTTGTTCCTGTGTTTCTTTCGTGGTTTCTGTGTTTCTTTTGTTGTTCCTGTGTTTCTTTCGTTGTTTCTGTGTTTCCCTTTTTTTTTTTTTTGAGACAGAGTGCCACTCTCTCACCCAGTTCTGGTTCTTTCGTTCTTTCTGTGTTTCTTTCGTTGTTTCTGTGTTTGCTTCCTTTATTTTCTTTTTGCGAGACAGTCTCACTCTGTCACTCGGTTCTGTGTTTCTTTCGCTGTTCCTGTGTTTGTTTGTTTGTTTGTTTCTTTCTTTCTTTCTTTCTTTCTTTCTTTCTTTCTTTCTTTCTTTCTTCTTCTTTCTTTCGAGACAGAGTCTCACTCTGTCACCCAGTTCTGTGTTTCTTTCGTTGTTCCTGTGTTTCCTTTTTTTTTTTTTTTTTTTTCTCCTTTTTTTTTTTTTGAGACAGAGTCTCACTCTGTCACCCAGGCTGGAGTGCAATGGCGCGATCTCGGCTCGCTGCAACCTCCGCCTCCCGGGTTCAGGCGATTCTCCTGCCTCAGCCTCCTGAGTAGCTGGCATTACAGGCAAGCGCCACCATGCCCAGCTAATTTTTTGTATTTTTAGTGTAGACGGGGTTTCACCATGTTGACCAGGATGGTCTCGATCTCTTGACCTCGTGATCCACCCGCCTCGGCCTCCCAAAGTGCTGGGATTACAGGCGTGAGCCACCGCGCCCGGCCTAGTTCTGTGTTTCTTTTGTTGTTTCTGTGTTTCTTTCGTTGTTCCTGTCTTTCTTTCTTTCGTTGTTCCTGTCTGTCTGTCTGTCTGTCTGTCTGTCTTTCTTTCTTTCTTTCTTTCTTTCTTTCTTTCTTTCTTTCTTTTTCTTTCTTTCTTTCTTTCGAGACAGAGTCTCACTCTGTCACCCAGTTCTGTGTTTCTTTCGTTGTTCCTGTGTTTCCTTTTTTTTTTTTTTGTAGCTGGGATTACAGGCGCGTGCCACCGCGCCCAGCTAATGTTTGTTTTTTTAGCAGAGACGGGGTTTCAACATTTTGGCCAGGCTGGTCTCGAACTCCTGACCTTGTGATCCACCCGCCTCGGCCTCCCAAAGTGCTGGGATTACAGGCATGAGCCACCGTGCCCGGCCTCTGCGTTTCTTTGTCTCTCTTTCTCTCTCTCTCTCTCTCTCTCTCTCTCTCTCTCTCTCTCTCTCTCTCTCTCTCTCTCTCTCGCTGTTTCTTTCTCTCTGTCTCTCTGTCTCTCTGTCTTTCTTTCTAGACGGAGCCTTGCTGTGTCGCCAGGCCAGATAGTGTTTAGTACCGAATTTTATTTTCTCCATTTTCTGTCTTTTTCTTCCTTCCTTCCTTTCTTTCTTCTCCTCCTCCTCCTCCTCCTCCTCCTCCTCCTCCTCCTCCTCCTCCTCCTCCTTCTTCTTCCCCTTCTTCTTCTTTTTTAATTTTCACCTTGATGCAGGTGGGCGAACGCTGAAAAAGGCATTAGCCTCTTCTTTCTTTCTTTCTTTCTTTTTCTTTCTTTCTTTCTTTCTTTCTTTCTTTCTTTCTTTCTTTCTTTCTTTTTCTTTCCCTCCTTCCTCCCTCCCTTCTGTCCTTTTATCTGTTCCTTTCCTTTATTCTTTCTTTCTTTCTTTGTCTTTTATACTTTCTTTTTTCCTCTCTTTCGCCCTTCTTTCCGTCATCTCTTTCCTCATTCTTTCTCTTTTTCATCTTTCTTCATTTTCCACCTTTCATCATATACCTTCTCCAGATTTTTTAAATTCTGTCTGTTTTCTCCATCTCCTTCCTCCCCGCTCCCTGCTTGCTTTCTTCCCTCCCTCCTTCCTCCATCTCTCTTTTTTCTATCCCCTCCCTCCCTCCCTCCCTCCCTCCCTCCCTCCCTCCCATCCCCCACCCCGTGTGGATTGTGAACGTGTCCTCATTCGGCGTCTCTCTGTCACCTGAACGACTCGCGCCCGAGTCCTGTGTGTTCTTTCTCCCTCCGAGATGCATCTCCAAACACCCACACGTCATGGGCTTGTCTTTTGACTCTGTCTCGGTCTACGCAGATACACGTTTGGAGGAGCGTTTCTGTGGGGTTGGGGTGGAGGGGCTGTGTTTTCGGCCTCGGGAAGACTTTCTCGACTCACGGTTTCGGTTTTGCGGTCCGCCGGCCGCCCTGCCATCCGGATGTGTCTCGGTGACAGGTTTGGGATGGTGACATGTCGCCGGTTTTCGGGCTCCATCTGGTGGCCGCTTTTATATGGTTCTCCTGGCTTCCAGAGCTCCGGTGGCAGCTGCTGAGCGAGGGGAGCGTCCCTGCTGTGAGCTAGGCAGAGCTCCGGAAAGCCTGCGGCTGTCAGCGGGGCTGTCCCTGTGGCGCCAGAGCTCTGGCGAGTCACTTGTGAGTCAGAGCACGGGCGTGCAGGGCTATATAGGGGCAGGCTGTCGCCGAGTTTCCAGGCCCGAGCGAGGTGTGCGGGCTGCCGGGGCTGGTCGACCAGCACGCCGTAGCTCCCGAGGCCCGACCCGCGACCCGCGGGGACCCTCCGGGCATGGCGCGGGTGGCCGGGGACGCCCCTCCCCGGCCCTGTCGCGGGCCTGTGCGGGCCCTGGCCGCCTGAGGCACCCGCCGAATCTCTTTTCCAAGTTCTCGTGGGGAGTCGGTGGCCGTCCTGCGCCGTCCTCCCGGGGTGCCGTACCCGGCTGCGGTCCCTCTGCTGTGATACTTTTCTTCCAAGTCCGCGTTCGTAGTCGGAGAGTGGTCCCTGAGAGCGCCTTCGGTCCCTCGTGTGTCCCTCGCGTGTGAGGGGACGGCCGAATGGGTCTCGCTCTGGAGGCACGGGTCGGCCCCTGCGTGGCACCGGTGGCCCGGAGGGCGTCCCTGGTCTTGGGGGTCGACGAGACGGCCCTGGGTGCTCCGTGTGTGGCTGCGATGGTGGCCTTTTTGGGGACAGATGTCCGTGTCGTGCGTTTCTGAGTCGGTGGTGTGGCCGGTGACTCGACCCCCTGCCCCCCAGGGTGGGTATATCTTTCACGCTGAGTTTGAATTTTGGGCCACCGGGTTGTTGCTGACACGCTGTCCTCTGGCGACTTGTCGCTGGAGAGGTCGGGCCTCTGGATGCGTGGGGGTTTATCTGGTCTGGCGGTGACCTGGCTAGCCGGCCCTGCTCTGGCTTGAGCCGCCGGCTGGGGCCCGTGTGCCTTGCCTCTCACGCATCCGTCTGAGTGTCCCGGCTCCCCGGTGCCGCCCTGGGTGGGCCCGGGTCTCCTCTGACCCACCCGGGTGTGGTGGGGAGAGGCCGATGCGGGTGGGGGGCTCCCTTCCGCCTGCGCGTGCGCTCCCCGCTGCGGGCACCTGGGGCGGTCGTGACAACCCCGCTCCGTTGGCTCCGTGCCGTGCGTGTCAGGCGTCCTCCGCTCCCTTGGGGTTGTCCGCCGTCCCTTCCCTCAGAGCGGGGCTGGCCGACCGCGGGCTGTGGTCGGCTCGGTGGTTTGGTGAGGCTGGTGAGGTCCCGTTGCTCCGCTCTGGGTCTTGTTCCGATCGATGTGGTGACGTCATGCTCTCCCGGGCTGCGACCGTTCCGCGGTGGGCGAGGGACGGACCTTCATGGTGAATGGCTCCGCTCTTCTCACCCCACCCGCGGGGGGGCCCCGTGTCTCTCCTCTCCCTGCATGTGTGGGGCTGGTGGTGGGAGGCATTAGGGGTACGGAATCCGGCCCGACCTCGCCGTGCTTCTCCTGTCGTCTGCCTGGCGGGGGCGGCGGGGTCCTCTGACACGGCAGGCATCCCTCGCTCTCGCCTCCTGTGGGTGTTGCCTTGCG
>NW_026989249.1:17500-28437 GCF_030222135.1 Aotus nancymaae
AGGGCGGCGGAGGGGGCTGAGACAAAACAGTTCATGGGGGGAGGGGCAGACAGGAAACAGTTCATTGTGACCTTGGTTACCTTTTGCCTTTCTTCCCGTCCTCTTATTTGCCTGTTTATTCTTACCGTTTCTTTTCACTTCTATGTGTTACATTGATCCTTTCTTGGTTTCCTTGTTTAATTTACATATGGATGGACTTATGGATTTATTGAGGGAGGGAGGGAGGGAGGGAGGGAGGGAGGGAGGGAGGGAGATTCATAAATTATACATAACATGCAGTAATATAATGCAGATAATCATATATTATGTATGAAATGAATGGCCGGGCGCGATAGCTCACGCCTGTAATCCTAGCACTTTGGGAGGCCGAGGTGGGTGGATCACCAGACGTCAGGAGTTCAAGACCAGCCTGGCCCTCAGGGTGAAACCCCATCTTTGAGAAAAAAAAAAATTAATTAATTGTTCCACGTCTGTGTGTGTGTAAATATTTCTTTACATTAACTTTGATACTTATTTTAATTACCACTCTTCGCTCACATCCTCTTGGTTGTTTCTTCTTACGGTTTCTTTTTTTTTTTTCCTTTTTTTTTTTTTTTTTTTTTTTGAGACGGACTCTTGCTCTCTTGCCAGGCTGGAGTGCACTGGCGTGGTCTCGGCTCACCGCAACCTCCACCTCCTGGAGTCAAGCGATTCTTCTGCCTCAGGCTCCCGAGTAGCTGGGACCACAGGCGTGTGCCACCACGCCCGGCTAACTTTTGTATTTTTTGTAGAGATGGCGTTTCACCAGGGCCGGGATGGTCTCGATCTCTTGACCTCATGATCCGCCCGCCTCGGCCTCCCAAAGTGCTGGGAATCCACAGGTGTGAGCCACCGCACCTGGCTCTTCTTATGGCTTCTTAACTCTTCCATGTCATTCTTACGTTTGTCATGTCTTCGTCCGTTCGTTAATTTAGTTAGAGGCGGGGTCTCGAGTATTTCTCTACAGGCATTCATTCATTCATTCACTCACTTATTTGGGGGCAGGCTTGCGTTTATTTATCTAATTATATAGAGGCAGGCTCGCTTTTATTATTCATTCATTCATTCATTCATTCATTCATTCATTCATTCATTTTTTTTTAATTTATTTATTTACTTTTAAATAGAGACAGGGTTTCACCATGTTGGCCAGGCTGGTCTCGATGTTCTGACCTCAGGTGATCCACCCGCCTCAGCCTCCCAAAGCGCTGGGGGATTACAGGCCTGAGCCACTGTGCCCGGCTATTTGTTTATTTATCTATCAATCGATTTATTTAGAGGCAGGCTCCCTCGCACGCATGCGTGCGTGCATGCATGCATTTATTTAATTAGTTATTTTATTTTATTTATTTGGGGGAAGGCTCACATTTTTCTTTCCATCGAGGCAGGCTCGCATCTCTCTCTCTCTCTCTCTCTCTCTCTCTCTCTCTCTCCCCCCCCTCTCTCTCTCTCTCTCTCTCCCCCCCCTTCCCCACATCGGCCACCCCCCCTCGCCCCCGTCTGTCTCTCTTTAAAGGCAGGGTCTCGCTCTGTAGCCCAGGGTCACTCCAGCCTCAACGCTTTGGACCAAGACATCGGCACGTGGTCTCGCTTTGTGGCCCGCACTCTGGACACATATATTCCTTTTTAAATTTTGACGATGCTGCTGCTGCTGCTGCTGCTGCTGCTGCTGCTGATGATGATGATGATGATGATGATCAATTTATACAGGCGGAGGTGGTGTCGACTGACGGCTCGAGATGATCTCAAACTTTGGCGCTCCGGCCATCCTCCCACGTCGGCCTTTCAGACTGCTGCGATGACAGGCGTGAGCATGGATGGAACGGGCAGATCACGGGCTTGAGAGATCGAGACCATCCCGGCCGACGTGGTGAAACCCCGTCTCTACTAAAAATACAAAAATTAGCTGGCCGTGGTGGCGTGCGCCTGTAGTCTCGGCTACTCGGGACGCTGAGGCAGAAGAATCGCTTGAACCCGAGAGGCGGAGGTGGCGGTCGACTGAGATTGCACCACGCTACGCTACAGCCTGGGCTCACTGCAACCTCCACCTCCCGGGTTCCAGCGATTCCCCTGCCTCAGCCTCCCGAGTTGCTGAGATTATACAGGTACGTGCCTGTCATCCCAAGCCACTCGGGAGGCTGAGGCAGGAGAATCGCTGGAACCCGGGAGGCGGAGGTTTCGGCGAGCCGAGATCGTGCCACTGCTCTCCAGCCTGGGCAACGAGAGCGGAACTTTGTTGAGGGGGGGAAGAAATGCGAAATTTGGGAGTGAAAACTTGACCCCGGGACAGGAGGTAGCGTGCTGCAAGCTGTCTTCTTCTCCCCGTGAAATCCACGCTGTCTCCGGGAGCGTGGATTTCACGGACCTTCGTTTCCCTGTGACAGGTATTGCCACTCTGAGGTGGTGGGTCTGGCGCCCACTCGGAAACGCTATGGACTGGACTTCCATCTTAGATGGGTCCCATCTCCACCCCTAGCCTCCCTCCGTCCACACGCCCCCGCCCCTGGTCTCCTCTTCCTGTTGTCTAGGGGAATTGAAGTTCCATATGAACCCATGGGCGGGTGCCTAGGCTGTGTCCCCTGGGGGCTCTGGTCGACTAGTTGCAGGTGGGCACCACCTGAGAGGATTCCCTGGGTGGGCCCAGAAACGACCTGGCCCGAGAGGGAGAGGGATCGGGGAGAGGCTGGTGATGCGGCGTGCCTGAGCCGCTCCCCCCACCAACCTCCACCCCGACCCAGAGCGATCCAAGATTCCCTTCTTTTCCGTGCTGACATCTGCAAGCATCTAGCTAGGTCTTTTGTGTGTGTGTGTGTGTGTGTGTGTGTGTGTGTGTGTCTGTCTGTCTGTCTGTCTGTCTGTTATAAAGCTATTTATTTGGGTGAGTTATTCCAAGAGTTGTATACAGCTTTATTTTTTTTGGAATTGCAGTATTAAAGTTGCACTTTGGATTTAGGACTTACTGTCATTACTTTGGTGATATGTACGGTGGTCATCTAATGGATGCTGCACAGAGTAGGGACTACGGGGACCCACATTTTGTCCCCATCCCATCTTCAAATAATTGGGGTCTCTTAGGTCCGTGATGCAAAGGCATAAGACAATCCTGATCTTGAAGCCTTGAAGAAAGTCATTACGTATACACAGATAGAAAATGCAAATATGTCAATGTCATCTGATAGCTTGAAATAAAGAAATATTTTAGTTAAACTGTTATCAAAGTTCACATTTCTGTTAATGAGACATTACAAACCACAAGGTAAGGTCTTTACATTTTGGTTATTAAGCAGATTCAGTGCTTGGAACTATAGTTAATACTTAGTGGAATGATAAGTCTATCTACAAAGCGGGATAATGTATTAGACTGTCATGTATTCATTTTTTCCTGTATGCCAGGGTTTTTACATATTTGCCATATAAGTTGGCCTTTTGCAGGAGGAGTATAATTTACATTGTTTTTGACAGTGGGCTTAGTATGGTTAAATGTCCTATAAACTTGAAGGATGCTTCCATTTTTGTGGGTCTTAGCCTCTACCTGGTGCTTGCTATTGGGTGTGTTCAGGCACTGAGAAAGAGAAATAATGAGTGAGGCAGATGATGATGTTTGAACATAGGCCTTATCATTTAGTGAAGCATAAAAACACTGACACTTTTATATAAATGTCTTCGCGCATCACCTAGCGGCCACTGTAATGGAAAATCGAGGTGGCGCGGAGGGAGGTCTGCCTGACGACTTCACAGAGCCTGGGGCAACCGGTTTCTCTTCCTCCCATCTGGAGGCCCCTCCCTCTCTCCCTCGTTGCCTTGGGAACCTCCACCCTGGTGGGGGCCCTATGGTTCTTTTATCAGTACTTTGTGTTTCTTTGTTTGTTGGTGTCTTTCATGCGCATGCATAGACTCTTCTCCTTGGGCTTTATGAGGAGTTGGTTTATTTTTTTTAAGCCCCTCCCCCCCCGCCCCTTTACTCCAATTCCGTGAGTTTGTGAGGTGGGTTCCCCCCGACACCGCACCTCCCGCCACCCTGCGTGGAAACGTTCTGGAGCCAGGCGGGTGGGCCTCCATCTTCTCTCCCCCTCCGCCCACCCTTTGCCGGTTGACATTTGCATGGGTGATCGCCAGGCCTCACCTCACTCGGTGGCCACTGTTTTTGAAGATGGGGGCTGGGGCTGGGGCACGGTCCCACTTCCCCAGAGGCAGCGGGGGGCGATGGCACAGACTTTGGCCCCCGTGGGCAAGCGGGTGGGCGGACTGGACTGTAGTGGTGGCGTTTTTTCACCCCTTCACGCCTCAGGCCCTCCTCCCTCCCTCCCTCCCTCCCTCCCTCCCTCCCTCCCTCCCTCCTTCCCTCCCTCCCTGGGAAAGCTTCATCTTGGCTGGGTCTCAATCACCTTTTATCATGATGTCTTATTTTCTCCTTCCTTGGACCAGCAAATTTGCAAAACGGGAAGGGCATCATGGCGCCACTCTGGGCCGTAGTAGTATTTGCCCAAAATAGAAACGCTGTCTAAAAAGTAATACTTTGCTCCCTTAAGATTACCGGAGGCGATGCCTTGGCACGGAATTCTAGGAAGGCGTATCTTTTCCCCAGGACGTGTTAGCTGCTGTTTTTCTCCTGTTGTTCACTAGCGCTTTTGTGGATTTCTCGACGTATGGTGACAGCGGGTTAATGTAAACTGTACTTCATAGTGTGATAACCTGCTTTTTGCCAGTTAAAACTAACTCTCTCCTTCTCAGACTAAAAGCTGTTCAGGCTTTATGTTAGCTTCCTGAGCTGGACAGACTCCATCTTAGCTTCTACATTTTAGTTGTTTTCCCACCATTCAGTACGGAACCAGAGTACGTAGCAGCTGGGGCGGGCTGACACTGGGCACCCCCAGGAATGCATTTGTTGATAAGAGGCCGACTTAAGTGGTACCAACAGAGCCTGGGAATGCAGGCAGCTGCTGTCCAGTGCCCAGAGCCCCCGTTACCTATGTAAGTTGTATGTCTTTTGTGACAACTGTACCCCTCGCACCTGGCACTGTTTTATTTCTCATGTACTAGGTTAACTTTTAACTTTTTGCTTACTCTGCTTTTGTGAAAAATTTGCTTCAGCTACGTTCCCCCTCCCTTTTAAAACTAGGGTATAAAAGACCACCTAACATTTTCTTAGGGGCCGGCCGAGAGAATTTTGTGCGTCAGCCACCTCTCGGTCGCTGGCATAATAAAGGACTCATAATTCAATCTCAGAGTGTGCTGCATTCTTTGACTCGCTCGGGTACAACAATAAGGTCTTCTGCTTCTGCTTCTTCTTATTCTTCTTTTTCTTTTTCTTCTCCTTCTTTCTTCTTCTTCTTCTTCTTCTTCTTCTTCTTCTTCTTCTTCTTCTTCTTCTTCTTCTTCTTCTTCTTCTTTTCTACTCCTTTCTTCTTCTCCTTCTCCTTCTTTTTTGTAGTATTTTATTTACTGATCTCTCTGAAACATGCACAAGTTTATATAGCTAAGGGAACTTACTTACCATGCTAAGATGTTGCTCAACATGACAAGTTTCTACAAAATATATTTCAAGGTATATAGTACCTTCATTTCATTCCCGAGGAATCAACATGTGAACATGACGTTTGGTTGGTGAAATTTAGGATACAAGCATAAGTGTCAAATAATATCACACTTCCGGTTTAATGGAAAACATAACGGTTGTGACAGTCTCACCTAACGCTTTGGTTAAAGAAAGGGAGAAGACGGACAGGGGTGTCACAGAAGCATGCGAGGATTTGACAGTTCGAATCATCTATAGCCCTTCTGAGAAACTACAGATGAAAAATACGTAGTAAAAATTTCTGTAGGCCGGGCGTGGTGGCTCACGCCTATAATCCCATCATTTTGGGAGGCCGAGGCGGGTGGATCATGAGGTCGAGAGATCCGGACCAGACCATCCTGGTCAACATGGTGAAACCCCATCTCTACTAAAAATACAAAAATTAGCTGGGCGTGGTGGCGCGCGCCTGTAGTCCCAGCTACTCTGGAGGCTGAGGCAGGAGAATTGCTTGAACCCGGGAGGCGGAGGTTGCGGTGAGCCGAGATCGTGCCATTGCACTCCAGCCTAGGTAACAAGAGCGAAACTCTGTCTCAAAAAAAAAAAAAAAGAAAAAGAAAAAAGAAAGAAAGAAAGAAAGAAAGAAAGAAGGAAGGAAAAAATTTCTGTAACATGGTGGTTTCGGTACATTTATACTGATCATCATTCCATTCACGCACTCAAATAACTGCTGCTTCTGATCACTGAAAACTAGATTCAAAGCCACTGCTCCACAAGCTGATGCTACCGGTCCCCCTATAATAACAGGTAGTTTAAATCTGGAAAGAAGGCAAAGCATACTGGTTAGTCAATGACTTGTAGAGATAATTGAGGCTACACTACTATACATAATCAGGTGCACGGTGTTCGTAACAATGCATACTGTGGTCCGGAGGTAATTCCGATTACCATATTCTATATTTATTGGTCATCGACAGCATACATTTTATGCTCCAAAAGAAATACCCCGATCCATCCAACAAAATGGTCACATTTCATGTTCTTTTAAAGGCAGACGAACTAAATTTAACGAAGCATTGGCTCTTCTTAATATCCCATTTTCAAGTTACTGATACGAATCCGCCAAAGAAACAATTATGCGTTTTACCTAACATCAAGTAATCTGCAAAGTTCCCGAGACAGACGCATGGCTTGTTCAGTTTCCAAAAGTAAATACAGGCTTTCTGACTGAAAACATTCGCATTCCTAGCTCTCTAAACCAAACATTCAAAAGAAAATTACAAAAAAATGACCTCTAAGCTTCTGAATAGTCCACTTGGTGACATAGAGTATTTTCCGTCCCAACACTTTCTCGACTGCAAAAGATATTTACTTCCTAAGTACATGACAAAGTCTTCGTTTCAAACCATTCACTCAGTTAGTTTCCATGGTAACATTGCGGGATTCCTTGGCCACCATCAGTCGCATTAGTTGACTGTGGAATTTCTCAATCTTCTTTACATCTTGAGCTTGCTCTGTTTTAGACACCAAAGAAACTCGATCATCTGTTACTTTCATACATACACCAGTTCCCATCAGAATGCCTGTATGTATTTGTCAGCTGGGCGCGGTGGCTCACGCCTGTCATCCCAGCACTTTGGGAGGCTGAGGTGGGTGGATTGCTTGAGCCTAGGAGTTTGAGATTGCTTGAGCCTAGGAGTTTGAGACCGGTCTGGCCAACATGGCAAAACCTCGTCTCTACTAAAATACAAAGATTAGCCGGGCATGGTGGCACAACTCCTGTAATCCCAGCTACTGGGGAGGCTGAGGCACAAGAATCGCTTGAACCCAGGAAGCAGAGGTTGCAGTGAGACAAGATCGCACCACTGCGCTCCAGCCTGGGCAACAGAGCAAGACTCCGTCTCAAAAGCAAAATTTAAAAAAGATATAAGGCACAACTGTAAACTTAGCTGAATTCTGATATCTACCCATTTTTGTGTCATCCCTATAGTTCACTTTGTATTAAGTTGGGTTTCATTTGGGATTTGCGATGTACATATATATTTCTAGCTGTTCATACAAAGTTCTTATATATCAAATGAAAAGTGTTTTTCTCGTATGTTATTAAGTAGTGAATATATAAGGACTGTACTGATCTTCTAGGCTTGAGTTTACATAGGTGAATATCACCAACACCTGGCCTTAGAAAAGGACCATGTCATTTTTGTTTTGTTTTGGTTTTTTTGGGCTATGACTTACGTCTTTTCTTGCCTCCTTCCTAGACGTTCCTATTTCGCTTTCTTGTCGGCTCACTTTTTCCCGTTCTATTTTCCACCAAACCATCTGTAGAGCTACAGAAGGTATCCTTTCTTATTTTTGGTAAAAGCCAGAACTTTACCTAGGAATCTTTTAACAGTTTTTTAGTGCTTATTTTTAAAATCACTGTCAACAATAAATCTAAGCCTAGAAGTATCCCTTCTTTCAACATATTTTTATTTGTTTCCCCGAGATGTGAAAGGGTTTCATTCCTTTAAGAGGCCTAACAGATTTGCCCCGACAGAGTTCACAAAACCCACTTCTCTAGAACGTAAATTGCTATCATGGGAGACTACCCAGAAATCTGACTCATGGCCCTGTGCCCACACTCTAAGACCTGTGTCTTTTGGAGAAGATCACAATGATTTAAGGACATTTTGAAACTTCCAATTATGTCTAAAAATTATATTCTTTTGTTTACATGATGAAACTTTTTGTTGTTCCTTGCTGGTATATAATAAAATATGTACGTGGGCGGGGGGGGGGGAAGAAGAAGAATGCCTGTGTTTGAGAACCACACGTGCCGTGCCGTGCCCTGCCGTGCCGTCACTGGGTCAGCGAGGTGAAGCTTCTCTCTCGGCAGGCAGGCAGCGTGGCTGAACTCCCTCCCAGGTCTGGTACTGGGGCATCGTGGCCTGGAGTGCAAAAGTAAACAGAAGCAAGGCCGCAGAACCCGGCCCGGCAAACTACCTAGAGTCGCCAACGGACCGCAAAAGTCATAAGGTCTTGTTTTCTACAAATTCATGAGGGCTTCTTCTTCTTCTTCTTTTCCTTCTTTTTCTTCTCTCCCTCTCTCCCCCCCCCCCCCCGTCTCTGTCTCCCTCTCTCTCTCTCTCTCTCTCTCTCCTCTCTCTCTCTCTCTCTCTCTCTCTCTCTCTCTCTCTCTCCCCCCCCCCTCCGTCTCTCTCTCTCCTCCCCCTCCCTCTCCCTCTTTTTCTTTTTACTAGAAGCTCAGGTAGATCTAATCTAATCTAATCCATTCCCAAGGCCTCAATTCTTTACTTTAGGAATCCCAGATTTGATCTCCATACAGAATCCTGTACGGAAGTGGCGAGTTGATTTCTGGACTTGGAGACCTCATAGATGTTACACATTAATAAAGATTCAGGCCTGGCACGCTCAGCCTCCCAAAGTGCTGGGATTACAGGCGTGCTGTTCACCGCCCACTTATGCCCGGTGTGTTATGAGCGGCTCGGCTAACATGGTAACTTTGTGGCCCCATGGTTGGGCCTTTGGTTTCCACCCTAACAGCCAGAGGCTACCTGAGAGAGCCCTGTCCCTCGAAAGAAGGGTGGTTTATCTGCAGATAGCAGCAGCGTCTTGCTGTGAAATCCACAAAGCCTCCACTGCGATTCAGAATGGTGTATGTCCCAAACGGCTGGTCCTGTTTATCTGCTCTGGTCTTTAGGAACGAATGCTCCCCTACTAAAATCTGTCACGGACACCTCCGGGACCGATGAATATGGTGGGTGCAAGTTCGGAGGTGAGGCGGGTACTTCGCTAGAGCTGAGGAGTTCGAGACCGGCCCGGGCGACAGGCTGCAGTGCATTTGTCTGTCCAAGGCCCATGGCAGCCTCCGCTTCCCTACCTCGAGCAATCCTCCCACCTCGGGCTCCAAAAAAGCTAGAACTACAGGCGCCTGCCATCACGATGCCCGGCTAACTTTTTAAGTGCTTTTATTTTTTAGTACAAACGGGGACTCGCTGTGTTGCCAGGGCTGGTCTCAAACTCCTGGGCTCGAGCGATTCTTCCACCTAAGTAAGTCTCCCAAAGTGTTGGGGTTACAGGCGTGAGCCATGGTGCGCTGTCCTCTTCTTTATTTCTTTCATTCCTCCTCTCTCTCTCTCTCTCTCTCTCTCTCTCCTCTCTCTCTCTCGCTCTCTCTCTCGCTCTCGCTCTCGCTCTCGCTCTCTCTCTCGCTCTCGCTCTCTCTCTCGCTCTCGCTCTCGCTCTCGCTCTCCCCCCCCCACCGCTCTCTCTCTGTCTCTCTCCCTCCCTCCCTCTCTCCTCTCTCTCTCATTCTTTTTCTTTTTTCTCTTTCTTCCTCCCTACTTTCTCTGATTTCTCATTATCTTTTTCTTTCTGCTATTTCTCTTTCTATTTTCTTTTTCATCTTTCTTCCCTTTACATCTCTGTCTCTTTCTTTCTTTCTTTTTTCTTTTTTCTTTTTTTTTCCTTCGAGACGGAGTTTCGCTCTCGTTACCCAGGCTGGAGTGCAATGGCGCGATCTCGGCTCACCACGGCCCCCGCCTCCTGGGTTCAAGCAATTCTCCTGCCTCAGCCTCCCGAGTAGCTGGGACTACAGGCTGCGCCACCATGCCCAGGTAATTTTTGTATTTTTTAGTCGAGACGGGGTTTCGTCATGTTGACGAGGATGGTCTCGATCTCTTGACCTCGTGATCCACCCGCCTCGGCCTCCCAAACCAAAGTGCTGGGATTATGGGCGTGAGCCACCGCGCCCGGCCCTCTCTTTCTTTATATTTCTTGTTCTTTATCTTCCTTTTTATTTTTTTATTTTTTTATTTATTTATTTTTTTATAAAGATGGGGTTTCACCATGATGGCCAGGCTGGTCTTGAACTCCTGAGCTCAGGTGATCCACCCACCTCGGCCTCCAAAGTGCTGGGATGACAGGCGTGAGCCACCGCGCCCGGCCTGTTCCTTATCTTCCTTACTCTCTTTCTCTTTTCTTTATTTGTTTCTTTCCATCTCTCCGTGTGTGTGTCTTTCTGTGGATTCTGAAAGAGTCTCTTCAATCTGTACCACAGACCTCTGAGACTTTCGCTTTGTTGTGTTTTTCCTCCTTGTCGTGTAAAATGTGTTCGCTTATTCTTGTGGCCTGATGACGACATGAAGACGAATTGGGAAAGGAGGGAGTTTTTTATTTCTGTGACTGCTGACGGGGAAACGGAAGGCCTGGAAAATATCGCCAGACCGACTCAAAGTTACAGAGGATGTCAGGGCCTGTATACCTTCCGAGCTCTCTGTGTACGTGTAACAGTGCGTATTCACCTCAAGAGGGAAGCGATTTTTTTTTTCCTTTTTTTTTTTTCCTTCCCCGCCCCCGGAGTCTTGCTCTGTCGCCCAGGCTGAAGTGCAGTGGTGAGATCTCG
>NW_026989250.1:0-78081 GCF_030222135.1 Aotus nancymaae
GCGTTTTCAGCCCATTACCGGCATATGGAAGAAACAGCAGTAAGCACAGGGAAATATCTGCTTCTAAATCCAAAACGCAGCTATCTAACAGAACGGTTGTCAATGTGTGCACTCAACTTCCAGAGTTAAACCCGTGTGTGGATTCAGCAGTCTGTAAACCCTTTCTCTGCAGAGTCCCAAAACAGGCGTTTTCAGCCCATTACCGGCATATGGAAGAAACAGCAGTAAGCACAGGGAAATATCTGCTTCTAAATCCAAAACGCAGCTATCTAACAGAACGGTTGTCAATGTGTGCACTCAACTTCCAGAGTTAAACCCGTGTGTGGATTCAGCAGTCTGCAAACACTTAATCTGCAGAGTCTCAAAACAGGCGTTTTCAGCGCATTACCGGCATATGGAAGAAACAGCAGTAAGCACAGGGAAATATCTGCTTCTAAATCCAAAACGCAGCTATCTAACAGAACGGTTGTCAATGTGTGCACTCAACTTCCAGAGTTAAACCCGTGTGTGGATTCAGCAGTCTGCAAACACTTTCTCTGCAGAGTCCCAAAACAGGCGTTTTCAGCCCATTACCGGCATATGGAAGAAACAGCAGTAAGCACAGGGAAATATCTGCTTCTAAATCCAAAACGCAGCTATCTAACAGAACGGTTGTCAATGTGTGCACTCAACTTCCAGAGTTAAACCCGTGTGTGGATTCAGCAGTCTGCAAACATCTTCTCTTCAGAGTCCCAAAACAGGCGTTTTCAGCCCATTACCGGCATATGGAAGAAACAGCAGTAAGCACAGGGAAATATCTGCTTCTAAATCCAAAACGCAGCAATCTAACAGAACGGTTGTCAATGTGTGCACTCAACTTCCAGAGTTAAACCCGTGTGTGGATTCAGCAGTCTGCAAACACTTTCTCTGCAGAGTCTCAAAACAGGCGTTTTCAGCCCATTACCGGCATATGGAAGAAACAGCAGTAAGCACAGGGAAATATCTGCTTCTAAATCCAAAACGCAGCTATCTAACAGAACGGTTGTCAATGTGTGCACTCAACTTCCAGAGTTAAACCCGTGTGTGGATTCAGCAGTCTGCAAACACTTTCTCTGCAGAGTCCCAAAACAGGCGTTTTCAGCCCATTACCGGCATATGGAAGAAACAGCAGTAAGCACAGGGAAATATCTGCTTCTAAATCCAAAACGCAGCTATCTAACAGAACGGTTGTCAATGTGTGCACTCAACTTCCAGAGTTAAACCCGTGTGTGGATTCAGCAGTCTGCAAACACTTTCTCTGCAGAGTCCCAAAACAGGCGTTTTCAGCCCATTACCGGCATATGGAAGAAACAGCAGTAAGCACAGGGAAATATCTGCTTCTAAATCCAAAACGCAGCTATCTAACAGAACGGTTGTCAATGTGTGCACTCAACTTCCAGAGTTAAACCCGTGTGTGGATTCAGCAGTCTGCAAACACTTTCTCTGCAGAGTCCCAAAACAGGCGTTTTCAGCCCATTACCGGCATATGGAAGAAACAGCAGTAAGCACAGGGAAATATCTGCTTCTAAATCCAAAACGCAGCTATCTAACAGAACGGTTGTCAATGTGTGCACTCAACTTCCAGAGTTAAACCCGTGTGTGGATTCAGCAGTCTGCAAACACTTTCTCTGCAGAGTCCCAAAACAGGCGTTTTCAGCCCATTACCGGCATATGGAAGAAACAGCAGTAAGCACAGGGAAATATCTGCTTCTAAATCCAAAACGCAGCTATCTAACAGAACGGTTGTCAATGTGTGCACTCAACTTCCAGAGTTAAACCCGTGTGTGGATTCAGCAGTCTGCAAACATCTTCTCTGCAGAGTCCCAAAACAGGCGTTTTCAGCCCATTACCGGCATATGGAAGAAACAGCAGTAAGCACAGGGAAATATCTGCTTCTAAATCCAAAACGCAGCTATCTAACAGAACGGTTGTCAATGTGTGCACTCAACTTCCAGAGTTAAACCCGTGTGTGGATTCAGCAGTCTGCAAACATCTTCTCTGCAGAGTCCCAAAACAGGCGTTTTCAGCCCATTACCGGCATATGGAAGAAACAGCAGTAAGCACAGGGAAATATCTGCTTCTAAATCCAAAACGCAGCTATCTAACAGAACGGTTGTCAATGTGTGCACTCAACTTCCAGAGTTAAACCCGTGTGTGGATTCAGCAGTCTGCAAACACTTTCTCTGCAGAGTCCCAAAACAGGCGTTTTCAGCCCATTACCAGCATATGGAAGAAACAGCAGTAAGCACAGGGAAATATCTGCTTCTAAATCCAAAACGCAGCTATCTAACAGAACGGTTGTCAATGTGTGCACTCAACTTCCAGAGTTAAACCCGTGTGTGGATTCAGCAGTCTGCAAACATCTTCTCTGCAGAGTCCCAAAACAGGCGTTTTCAGCCCATTACCGGCATATGGAAGAAACAGCAGTAAGCACAGGGAAATATCTGCTTCTAAATCCAAAACGCAGCAATCTAACAGAACGGTTGTCAATGTGTGCACTCAACTTCCAGAGTTAAACCCGTGTGTGGATTCAGCAGTCTGCAAACACTTTCTCTGCAGAGTCTCAAAACAGGCGTTTTCAGCCCATTACCGGCATATGGAAGAAACAGCAGTAAGCACAGGGAAATATCTGCTTCTAAATCCAAAACGCAGCTATCTAACAGAACGGTTGTCAATGTGTGCACTCAACTTCCAGAGTTAAACCCGTGTGTGGATTCAGCAGTCTGCAAACACTTTCTCTGCAGAGTCCCAAAACAGGCGTTTTCAGCCCATTACCGGCATATGGAAGAAACAGCAGTAAGCACAGGGAAATATCTGCTTCTAAATCCAAAACGCAGCTATCTAACAGAACGGTTGTCAATGTGTGCACTCAACTTCCAGAGTTAAACCCGTGTGTGGATTCAGCAGTCTGCAAACACTTTCTCTGCAGAGTCCCAAAACAGGCGTTTTCAGCCCATTACCGGCATATGGAAGAAACAGCAGTAAGCACAGGGAAATATCTGCTTCTAAATCCAAAACGCAGCTATCTAACAGAACGGTTGTCAATGTGTGCACTCAACTTCCAGAGTTAAACCCGTGTGTGGATTCAGCAGTCTGCAAACACTTTCTCTGCAGAGTCCCAAAACAGGCGTTTTCAGCCCATTACCGGCATATGGAAGAAACAGCAGTAAGCACAGGGAAATATCTGCTTCTAAATCCAAAACGCAGCTATCTAACAGAACGGTTGTCAATGTGTGCACTCAACTTCCAGAGTTAAACCCGTGTGTGGATTCAGCAGTCTGCAAACACTTTCTCTGCAGAGTCCCAAAACAGGCGTTTTCAGCCCATTACCGGCATATGGAAGAAACAGCAGTAAGCACAGGGAAATATCTGCTTCTAAATCCAAAACGCAGCTATCTAACAGAACGGTTGTCAATGTGTGCACTCAACTTCCAGAGTTAAACCCGTGTGTGGATTCAGCAGTCTGCAAACATCTTCTCTGCAGAGTCCCAAAACAGGCGTTTTCAGCCCATTACCGGCATATGGAAGAAACAGCAGTAAGCACAGGGAAATATCTGCTTCTAAATCCAAAACGCAGCTATCTAACAGAACGGTTGTCAATGTGTGCACTCAACTTCCAGAGTTAAACCCGTGTGTGGATTCAGCAGTCTGCAAACATCTTCTCTGCAGAGTCCCAAAACAGGCGTTTTCAGCCCATTACCGGCATATGGAAGAAACAGCAGTAAGCACAGGGAAATATCTGCTTCTAAATCCAAAACGCAGCTATCTAACAGAACGGTTGTCAATGTGTGCACTCAACTTCCAGAGTTAAACCCGTGTGTGGATTCAGCAGTCTGCAAACACTTTCTCTGCAGAGTCCCAAAACAGGCGTTTTCAGCCCATTACCAGCATATGGAAGAAACAGCAGTAAGCACAGGGAAATATATGCTTCTAAATCCAAAACGCAGCTATCTAACAGAACGGTTGTCAATGTGTGCACTCAACTTCCAGAGTTAAACCCGTGTGTGGATTCAGCAGTCTGCAAACACTTTCTCTGCAGAGTCCCAAAACAGGCGTTTTCAGCCCATTACCGGCATATGGAAGAAACAGCAGTAAGCACAGGGAAATATCTGCTTCTAAATCCAAAACGCAGCTATCTAACAGAACGGTTGTCAATGTGTGCACTCAACTTCCAGAGTTAAACCCGTGTGTGGATTCAGCAGTCTGCAAACACTTTCTCTGCAGAGTCCCAAAACAGGCGTTTTCAGCCCATTACCGGCATATGGAAGAAACAGCAGTAAGCACAGGGAAATATCTGCTTCTAAATCCAAAACGCAGCTATCTAACAGAACGGTTGTCAATGTGTGCACTCAACTTCCAGAGTTAAACCCGTGTGTGGATTCAGCAGTCTGCAAACACTTTCTCTGCAGAGTCCCAAAACAGGCGTTTTCAGCCCATTACCGGCATATGGAAGAAACAGCAGTAAGCACAGGGAAATATCTGCTTCTAAATCCAAAACGCAGCTATCTAACAGAACGGTTGTCAATGTGTGCACTCAACTTCCAGAGTTAAACCCGTGTGTGGATTCAGCAGTCTGCAAACACTTTCTCTGCAGAGTCCCAAAACAGGCGTTTTCAGCCCATTACCGGCATATGGAAGAAACAGCGGTAAGCACAGGGAAATATCTGCTTCTAAATCCAAAACGCAGCTATCTAACAGAACGGTTGTCAATGTGTGCACTCAACTTCCAGAGTTAAACCCGTGTGTGGATTCAGCAGTCTGCAAACACTTTCTCTGCAGAGTCCCAAAACAGGCGTTTTCAGCCCATTACCGGCATATGGAAGAAACAGCAGTAAGCACAGGGAAATATCTGCTTCTAAATCCAAAACGCAGCTATCTAACAGAACGGTTGTCAATGTGTGCACTCAACTTCCAGAGTTAAACCCGTGTGTGGATTCAGCAGTCTGCAAACACTTTCTCTGCAGAGTCCCAAAACAGGCGTTTTCAGCCCATTACCGGCATATGGAAGAAACAGCAGTAAGCACAGGGAAATATCTGCTTCTAAATCCAAAACGCAGCTATCTAACAGAACGGTTGTCAATGTGTGCACTCAACTTCCAGAGTTAAACCCGTGTGTGGATTCAGCAGTCTGCAAACACTTTCTCTGCAGAGTCCCAAAACAGGCGTTTTCAGCCCATTACCGGCATATGGAAGAAACAGCAGTAAGCACAGGGAAATATCTGCTTCTAAATCCAAAACGCAGCTATCTAACAGAACGGTTGTCAATGTGTGCACTCAACTTCCAGAGTTAAACCCGTGTGTGGATTCAGCAGTCTGCAAACACTTTCTCTGCAGAGTCCCAAAACAGGCGTTTTCAGCCCATTACCGGCATATGGAAGAAACAGCAGTAAGCACAGGGAAATATCTGCTTCTAAATCCAAAACGCAGCTATCTAACAGAACGGTTGTCAATGTGTGCACTCAACTTCCAGAGTTAAACCCGTGTGTGGATTCAGCAGTCTGCAAACACTTTCTCTGCAGAGTCCCAAAACAGGCGTTTTCAGCCCATTACCGGCATATGGAAGAAACAGCAGTAAGCACAGGGAAATATCTGCTTCTAAATCCAAAACGCAGCTATCTAACAGAACGGTTGTCAATGTGTGCACTCAACTTCCAGAGTTAAACCCGTGTGTGGATTCAGCAGTCTGCAAACACTTTCTCTGCAGAGTCCCAAAACAGGCGTTTTCAGCCCATTACCGGCATATGGAAGAAACAGCAGTAAGCACAGGGAAATATCTGCTTCTAAATCCAAAACGCAGCTATCTAACAGAACGGTTGTCAATGTGTGCACTCAACTTCCAGAGTTAAACCCATTTGTGCATTCAGCAGTCTGCAAACATCTTCTCTGCAGAGTCCCAAAACAGGCGTTTTCAGCCCATTACCGGCATATGGAAGAAACAGCAGTAAGCACAGGGAAATATCTGCTTCTAAATCCAAAACGCAGCTATCTAACAGAACGGTTGTCAATGTGTGCACTCAACTTCCAGAGTTAAACCCGTGTGTGGATTCAGCAGTCTGCAAACACTTTCTCTGCAGAGTCCCAAAACAGGCGTTTTCAGCCCATTACCGGCATATGGAAGAAACAGCAGTAAGCACAGGGAAATATCTGCTTCTAAATCCAAAACGCAGCTATCTAACAGAACGGTTGTCAATGTGTGCACTCAACTTCCAGAGTTAAACCCGTGTGTGGATTCAGCAGTCTGCAAACACTTTCTCTGCAGAGTCCCAAAACAGGCGTTTTCAGCCCATTACCGGCATATGGAAGAAACAGCAGTAAGCACAGGGAAATATCTGCTTCTAAATCCAAAACGCAGCTATCTAACAGAACGGTTGTCAATGTGTGCACTCAACTTCCAGAGTTAAACCCGTGTGTGGATTCAGCAGTCTGTAAACCCTTTCTCTGCAGAGTCCCAAAACAGGCGTTTTCAGCCCATTACCGGCATATGGAAGAAACAGCAGTAAGCACAGGGAAATATCTGCTTCTAAATCCAAAACGCAGCTATCTAACAGAACGGTTGTCAATGTGTGCACTCAACTTCCAGAGTTAAACCCGTGTGTGGATTCAGCAGTCTGCAAACATCTTCTCTGCAGAGTCCCAAAACAGGCGTTTTCAGCCCATTACCGGCATATGGAAGAAACAGCAGTAAGCACAGGGAAATATCTGCTTCTAAATCCAAAACGCAGCTATCTAACAGAACGGTTGTCAATGTGTGCACTCAACTTCCAGAGTTAAACCCGTGTGTGGATTCAGCAGTCTGCAAACACTTTCTCTGCAGAGTCCCAAAACAGGCGTTTTCAGCCCATTACCGGCATATGGAAGAAACAGCAGTAAGCACAGGGAAATATCTGCTTCTAAATCCAAAACGCAGCTATCTAACAGAACGGTTGTCAATGTGTGCACTCAACTTCCAGAGTTAAACCCGTGTGTGGATTCAGCAGTCTGCAAACACTTTCTCTGCAGAGTCCCAAAACAGGCGTTTTCAGCCCATTACCGGCATATGGAAGAAACAGCAGTAGGCACAGGGAAATATCTGCTTCTAAATCCAAAACGCAGCTATCTAACAGAACGGTTGTCAATGTGTGCACTCAACTTCCAGAGTTAAACCCGTGTGTGGATTCAGCAGTCTGTAAACCCTTTCTCTGCAGAGTCCCAAAACAGGCGTTTTCAGCCCATTACCGGCATATGGAAGAAACAGCAGTAAGCACAGGGAAATATCTGCTTCTAAATCCAAAACGCAGCTATCTAACAGAACGGTTGTCAATGTGTGCACTCAACTTCCAGAGTTAAACCCGTGTGTGGATTCAGCAGTCTGCAAACACTTAATCTGCAGAGTCTCAAAACAGGCGTTTTCAGCGCATTACCGGCATATGGAAGAAACAGCAGTAAGCACAGGGAAATATCTGCTTCTAAATCCAAAACGCAGCTATCTAACAGAACGGTTGTCAATGTGTGCACTCAACTTCCAGAGTTAAACCCGTGTGTGGATTCAGCAGTCTGCAAACACTTTCTCTGCAGAGTCCCAAAACAGGCGTTTTCAGCCCATTACCGGCATATGGAAGAAACAGCAGTAAGCACAGGGAAATATCTGCTTCTAAATCCAAAACGCAGCTATCTAACAGAACGGTTGTCAATGTGTGCACTCAACTTCCAGAGTTAAACCCGTGTGTGGATTCAGCAGTCTGCAAACATCTTCTCTTCAGAGTCCCAAAACAGGCGTTTTCAGCCCATTACCGGCATATGGAAGAAACAGCAGTAAGCACAGGGAAATATCTGCTTCTAAATCCAAAACGCAGCTATCTAACAGAACGGTTGTCAATGTGTGCACTCAACTTCCAGAGTTAAACCCGTGTGTGGATTCAGCAGTCTGCAAACACTTTCTCTGCAGAGTCTCAAAACAGGCGTTTTCAGCCCATTACCGGCATATGGAAGAAACAGCAGTAAGCACAGGGAAATATCTGCTTCTAAATCCAAAACGCAGCTATCTAACAGAACGGTTGTCAATGTGTGCACTCAACTTCCAGAGTTAAACCCGTGTGTGGATTCAGCAGTCTGCAAACACTTTCTCTGCAGAGTCCCAAAACAGGCGTTTTCAGCCCATTACCGGCATATGGAAGAAACAGCAGTAAGCACAGGGAAATATCTGCTTCTAAATCCAAAACGCAGCTATCTAACAGAACGGTTGTCAATGTGTGCACTCAACTTCCAGAGTTAAACCCGTGTGTGGATTCAGCAGTCTGCAAACACTTTCTCTGCAGAGTCCCAAAACAGGCGTTTTCAGCCCATTACCGGCATATGGAAGAAACAGCAGTAAGCACAGGGAAATATCTGCTTCTAAATCCAAAACGCAGCTATCTAACAGAACGGTTGTCAATGTGTGCACTCAACTTCCAGAGTTAAACCCGTGTGTGGATTCAGCAGTCTGCAAACACTTTCTCTGCAGAGTCCCAAAACAGGCGTTTTCAGCCCATTACCGGCATATGGAAGAAACAGCAGTAAGCACAGGGAAATATCTGCTTCTAAATCCAAAACGCAGCTATCTAACAGAACGGTTGTCAATGTGTGCACTCAACTTCCAGAGTTAAACCCGTGTGTGGATTCAGCAGTCTGTAAACCCTTTCTCTGCAGAGTCCCAAAACAGGCGTTTTCAGCCCATTACCGGCATATGGAAGAAACAGCAGTAAGCACAGGGAAATATCTGCTTCTAAATCCAAAACGCAGCTATCTAACAGAACGGTTGTCAATGTGTGCACTCAACTTCCAGAGTTAAACCCGTGTGTGGATTCAGCAGTCTGCAAACACTTAATCTGCAGAGTCTCAAAACAGGCGTTTTCAGCGCATTACCGGCATATGGAAGAAACAGCAGTAAGCACAGGGAAATATCTGCTTCTAAATCCAAAACGCAGCTATCTAACAGAACGGTTGTCAATGTGTGCACTCAACTTCCAGAGTTAAACCCGTGTGTGGATTCAGCAGTCTGCAAACACTTTCTCTGCAGAGTCCCAAAACAGGCGTTTTCAGCCCATTACCGGCATATGGAAGAAACAGCAGTAAGCACAGGGAAATATCTGCTTCTAAATCCAAAACGCAGCTATCTAACAGAACGGTTGTCAATGTGTGCACTCAACTTCCAGAGTTAAACCCGTGTGTGGATTCAGCAGTCTGCAAACATCTTCTCTTCAGAGTCCCAAAACAGGCGTTTTCAGCCCATTACCGGCATATGGAAGAAACAGCAGTAAGCACAGGGAAATATCTGCTTCTAAATCCAAAACGCAGCTATCTAACAGAACGGTTGTCAATGTGTGCACTCAACTTCCAGAGTTAAACCCGTGTGTGGATTCAGCAGTCTGCAAACACTTTCTCTGCAGAGTCTCAAAACAGGCGTTTTCAGCCCATTACCGGCATATGGAAGAAACAGCAGTAAGCACAGGGAAATATCTGCTTCTAAATCCAAAACGCAGCTATCTAACAGAACGGTTGTCAATGTGTGCACTCAACTTCCAGAGTTAAACCCGTGTGTGGATTCAGCAGTCTGCAAACACTTTCTCTGCAGAGTCCCAAAACAGGCGTTTTCAGCCCATTACCGGCATATGGAAGAAACAGCAGTAAGCACAGGGAAATATCTGCTTCTAAATCCAAAACGCAGCTATCTAACAGAACGGTTGTCAATGTGTGCACTCAACTTCCAGAGTTAAACCCGTGTGTGGATTCAGCAGTCTGCAAACACTTTCTCTGCAGAGTCCCAAAACAGGCGTTTTCAGCCCATTACCGGCATATGGAAGAAACAGCAGTAAGCACAGGGAAATATCTGCTTCTAAATCCAAAACGCAGCTATCTAACAGAACGGTTGTCAATGTGTGCACTCAACTTCCAGAGTTAAACCCGTGTGTGGATTCAGCAGTCTGTAAACCCTTTCTCTGCAGAGTCCCAAAACAGGCGTTTTCAGCCCATTACCGGCATATGGAAGAAACAGCAGTAAGCACAGGGAAATATCTGCTTCTAAATCCAAAACGCAGCTATCTAACAGAACGGTTGTCAATGTGTGCACTCAACTTCCAGAGTTAAACCCGTGTGTGGATTCAGCAGTCTGCAAACACTTAATCTGCAGAGTCTCAAAACAGGCGTTTTCAGCGCATTACCGGCATATGGAAGAAACAGCAGTAAGCACAGGGAAATATCTGCTTCTAAATCCAAAACGCAGCTATCTAACAGAACGGTTGTCAATGTGTGCACTCAACTTCCAGAGTTAAACCCGTGTGTGGATTCAGCAGTCTGCAAACACTTTCTCTGCAGAGTCCCAAAACAGGCGTTTTCAGCCCATTACCGGCATATGGAAGAAACAGCAGTAAGCACAGGGAAATATCTGCTTCTAAATCCAAAACGCAGCTATCTAACAGAACGGTTGTCAATGTGTGCACTCAACTTCCAGAGTTAAACCCGTGTGTGGATTCAGCAGTCTGCAAACATCTTCTCTTCAGAGTCCCAAAACAGGCGTTTTCAGCCCATTACCGGCATATGGAAGAAACAGCAGTAAGCACAGGGAAATATCTGCTTCTAAATCCAAAACGCAGCAATCTAACAGAACGGTTGTCAATGTGTGCACTCAACTTCCAGAGTTAAACCCGTGTGTGGATTCAGCAGTCTGCAAACACTTTCTCTGCAGAGTCTCAAAACAGGCGTTTTCAGCCCATTACCGGCATATGGAAGAAACAGCAGTAAGCACAGGGAAATATCTGCTTCTAAATCCAAAACGCAGCTATCTAACAGAACGGTTGTCAATGTGTGCACTCAACTTCCAGAGTTAAACCCGTGTGTGGATTCAGCAGTCTGCAAACACTTTCTCTGCAGAGTCCCAAAACAGGCGTTTTCAGCCCATTACCGGCATATGGAAGAAACAGCAGTAAGCACAGGGAAATATCTGCTTCTAAATCCAAAACGCAGCTATCTAACAGAACGGTTGTCAATGTGTGCACTCAACTTCCAGAGTTAAACCCGTGTGTGGATTCAGCAGTCTGCAAACACTTTCTCTGCAGAGTCCCAAAACAGGCGTTTTCAGCCCATTACCGGCATATGGAAGAAACAGCAGTAAGCACAGGGAAATATCTGCTTCTAAATCCAAAACGCAGCTATCTAACAGAACGGTTGTCAATGTGTGCACTCAACTTCCAGAGTTAAACCCGTGTGTGGATTCAGCAGTCTGCAAACACTTTCTCTGCAGAGTCCCAAAACAGGCGTTTTCAGCCCATTACCGGCATATGGAAGAAACAGCAGTAAGCACAGGGAAATATCTGCTTCTAAATCCAAAACGCAGCTATCTAACAGAACGGTTGTCAATGTGTGCACTCAACTTCCAGAGTTAAACCCGTGTGTGGATTCAGCAGTCTGCAAACACTTTCTCTGCAGAGTCCCAAAACAGGCGTTTTCAGCCCATTACCGGCATATGGAAGAAACAGCAGTAAGCACAGGGAAATATCTGCTTCTAAATCCAAAACGCAGCTATCTAACAGAACGGTTGTCAATGTGTGCACTCAACTTCCAGAGTTAAACCCGTGTGTGGATTCAGCAGTCTGCAAACATCTTCTCTGAAGAGTCCCAAAACAGGCGTTTTCAGCCCATTACCGGCATATGGAAGAAACAGCAGTAAGCACAGGGAAATATCTGCTTCTAAATCCAAAACGCAGCTATCTAACAGAACGGTTGTCAATGTGTGCACTCAACTTCCAGAGTTAAACCCGTGTGTGGATTCAGCAGTCTGCAAACATCTTCTCTGCAGAGTCCCAAAACAGGCGTTTTCAGCCCATTACCGGCATATGGAAGAAACAGCAGTAAGCACAGGGAAATATCTGCTTCTAAATCCAAAACGCAGCTATCTAACAGAACGGTTGTCAATGTGTGCACTCAACTTCCAGAGTTAAACCCGTGTGTGGATTCAGCAGTCTGCAAACACTTTCTCTGCAGAGTCCCAAAACAGGCGTTTTCAGCCCATTACCAGCATATGGAAGAAACAGCAGTAAGCACAGGGAAATATCTGCTTCTAAATCCAAAACGCAGCTATCTAACAGAACGGTTGTCAATGTGTGCACTCAACTTCCAGAGTTAAACCCGTGTGTGGATTCAGCAGTCTGCAAACATCTTCTCTGCAGAGTCCCAAAACAGGCGTTTTCAGCCCATTACCGGCATATGGAAGAAACAGCAGTAAGCACAGGGAAATATCTGCTTCTAAATCCAAAACGCAGCTATCTAACAGAACGGTTGTCAATGTGTGCACTCAACTTCCAGAGTTAAACCCGTGTGTGGATTCAGCAGTCTGCAAACACTTTCTCTGCAGAGTCCCAAAACAGGCGTTTTCAGCCCATTACCGGCATATGGAAGAAACAGCAGTAAGCACAGTGAAATATCTGCTTCTAAATCCAAAACGCAGCTATCTAACAGAACGGTTGTCAATGTGTGCACTCAACTTCCAGAGTTAAACCCGTGTGTGGATTCAGCAGTCTGCAAACACTTTCTCTGCAGAGTCCCAAAACAGGCGTTTTCAGCCCATTACCGGCATATGGAAGAAACAGCAGTAAGCACAGGGAAATATCTGCTTCTAAATCCAAAACGCAGCTATCTAACAGAACGGTTGTCAATGTGTGCACTCAACTTCCAGAGTTAAACCCGTGTGTGGATTCAGCAGTCTGCAAACACTTTCTCTGCAGAGTCCCAAAACAGGCGTTTTCAGCCCATTACCGGCATATGGAAGAAACAGCAGTAAGCACAGGGAAATATCTGCTTCTAAATCCAAAACGCAGCTATCTAACAGAACGGTTGTCAATGTGTGCACTCAACTTCCAGAGTTAAACCCGTGTGTGGATTCAGCAGTCTGCAAACACTTTCTCTGCAGAGTCCCAAAACAGGCGTTTTCAGCCCATTACCGGCATATGGAAGAAACAGCAGTAAGCACAGGGAAATATCTGCTTCTAAATCCAAAACGCAGCTATCTAACAGAACGGTTGTCAATGTGTGCACTCAACTTCCAGAGTTAAACCCGTGTGTGGATTCAGCAGTCTGCAAACACTTTCTCTGCAGAGTCCCAAAACAGGCGTTTTCAGCCCATTACCGGCATATGGAAGAAACAGCAGTAAGCACAGGGAAATATCTGCTTCTAAATCCAAAACGCAGCTATCTAACAGAACGGTTGTCAATGTGTGCACTCAACTTCCAGAGTTAAACCCGTGTGTGGATTCAGCAGTCTGCAAACACTTTCTCTGCAGAGTCCCAAAACAGGCGTTTTCAGCCCATTACCGGCATATGGAAGAAACAGCAGTAAGCACAGGGAAATATCTGCTTCTAAATCCAAAACGCAGCTATCTAACAGAACGGTTGTCAATGTGTGCACTCAACTTCCAGAGTTAAACCCGTGTGTGGATTCAGCAGTCTGCAAACATCTTCTCTGCAGAGTCCCAAAACAGGCGTTTTCAGCCCATTACCAGCATATGGAAGAAACAGCAGTAAGCACAGGGAAATATCTGCTTCTAAATCCAAAACGCAGCTATCTAACAGAACGGTTGTCAATGTGTGCACTCAACTTCCAGAGTTAAACCCTTTTGTGCATTCAGCAGTCTGCAAACATCTTCTCTGCAGAGTCCCAAAACAGGCGTTTTCAGCCCATTACCGGCATATGGAAGAAACAGCAGTAAGCACAGGGAAATATCTGCTTCTAAATCCAAAACGCAGCTATCTAACAGAACGGTTGTCAATGTGTGCACTCAACTTCCAGAGTTAAACCCGTGTGTGGATTCAGCAGTCTGCAAACACTTTCTCTGCAGAGTCCCAAAACAGGCGTTTTCAGCCCATTACCGGCATATGGAAGAAACAGCAGTAAGCACAGGGAAATATCTGCTTCTAAATCCAAAACGCAGCTATCTAACAGAACGGTTGTCAATGTGTGCACTCAACTTCCAGAGTTAAACCCGTGTGTGGATTCAGCAGTCTGCAAACACTTTCTCTGCAGAGTCCCAAAACAGGCGTTTTCAGCCCATTACCGGCATATGGAAGAAACAGCAGTAAGCACAGGGAAATATCTGCTTCTAAATCCAAAACGCAGCTATCTAACAGAACGGTTGTCAATGTGTGCACTCAACTTCCAGAGTTAAACCCGTGTGTGGATTCAGCAGTCTGTAAACCCTTTCTCTGCAGAGTCCCAAAACAGGGGTTTTCAGCCCATTACCGGCCTATGGAAGAAACAGCAGTAAGCACAGGGAAATATCTGCTTCTAAATCCAAAACGCAGCTATCTAACAGAACGGTTGTCAATGTGTGCACTCAACTTCCAGAGTTAAACCCGTGTGTGGATTCAGCAGTCTGCAAACATCTTCTCTGCAGAGTCCCAAAACAGGCGTTTTCAGCGCATTACCGGCATATGGAAGAAACAGCAGTAAGCACAGGGAAATATCTGCTTCTAAATCCAAAACGCAGCTATCTAACAGAACGGTTGTCAATGTGTGCACTCAACTTCCAGAGTTAAACCCGTGTGTGGATTCAGCAGTCTGCAAACACTTTCTCTGCAGAGTCTCAAAACAGGCGTTTTCAGCCCATTACCGGCATATGGAAGAAACAGCAGTAAGCACAGGGAAATATCTGCTTCTAAATCCAAAACGCAGCTATCTAACAGAACGGTTGTCAATGTGTGCACTCAACTTCCAGAGTTAAACCCGTGTGTGGATTCAGCAGTCTGCAAACACTTTCTCTGCAGAGTCCCAAAACAGGCGTTTTCAGCCCATTACCGGCATATGGAAGAAACAGCAGTAAGCCCAGGGAAATATCTGCTTCTAAATCCAAAACGCAGCTATCTAACAGAACGGTTGTCAATGTGTGCACTCAACTTCCAGAGTTAAACCCGTGTGTGGATTCAGCAGTCTGCAAACACTTTCTCTGCAGAGTCCCAAAACAGGCGTTTTCAGCCCATTACCAGCATATGGAAGAAACAGCAGTAAGCACAGGGAAATATCTGCTTCTAAATCCAAAACGCAGCTATCTAACAGAACGGTTGTCAATGTGTGCACTCAACTTCCAGAGTTAAACCCGTGTGTGGATTCAGCAGTCTGTAAACCCTTTCTCTGCAGAGTCCCAAAACAGGCGTTTTCAGCCCATTACCGGCATATGGAAGAAACAGCAGTAAGCACAGGGAAATATCTGCTTCTAAATCCAAAACGCAGCTATCTAACAGAACGGTTGTCAATGTGTGCACTCAACTTCCAGAGTTAAACCCGTGTGTGGATTCAGCAGTCTGCAAACACTTACTCTGCAGAGTCTCAAAACAGGCGTTTTCAGCGCATTACCGGCATATGGAAGAAACAGCAATAAGCACAGGGAAATATCTGCTTCTAAATCCAAAACGCAGCTATCTAACAGAACGGTTGTCAATGTGTGCACTCAACTTCCAGAGTTAAACCCGTGTGTGGATTCAGCAGTCTGCAAACACTTTCTCTGCAGAGTCCCAAAACAGGCGTTTTCAGCCCATTACCGGCATATGGAAGAAACAGCAGTAAGCACAGGGAAATATCTGCTTCTAAATCCAAAACGCAGCTATCTAACAGAACGGTTGTCAATGTGTGCACTCAACTTCCAGAGTTAAACCCGTGTGTGGATTCAGCAGTCTGCAAACATCTTCTCTTCAGAGTCCCAAAACAGGCGTTTTCAGCCCATTACCGGCATATGGAAGAAACAGCAGTAAGCACAGGGAAATATCTGCTTCTAAATCCAAAACGCAGCTATCTAACAGAACGGTTGTCAATGTGTGCACTCAACTTCCAGAGTTAAACCCGTGTGTGGATTCAGCAGTCTGCAAACACTTTCTCTGCAGAGTCTCAAAACAGGCGTTTTCAGCCCATTACCGGCATATGGAAGAAACAGCAGTAAGCACAGGGAAATATCTGCTTCTAAATCCAAAACGCAGCTATCTAACAGAACGGTTGTCAATGTGTGCACTCAACTTCCAGAGTTAAACCCGTGTGTGGATTCAGCAGTCTGCAAACACTTTCTCTGCAGAGTCCCAAAACAGGCGTTTTCAGCCCATTACCGGCATATGGAAGAAACAGCAGTAAGCACAGGGAAATATCTGCTTCTAAATCCAAAACGCAGCTATCTAACAGAACGGTTGTCAATGTGTGCACTCAACTTCCAGAGTTAAACCCGTGTGTGGATTCAGCAGTCTGCAAACACTTTCTCTGCAGAGTCCCAAAACAGGCGTTTTCAGCCCATTACCGGCATATGGAAGAAACAGCAGTAAGCACAGGGAAATATCTGCTTCTAAATCCAAAACGCAGCTATCTAACAGAACGGTTGTCAATGTGTGCACTCAACTTCCAGAGTTAAACCCGTGTGTGGATTCAGCAGTCTGCAAACACTTTCTCTGCAGAGTCCCAAAACAGGCGTTTTCAGCCCATTACCGGCATATGGAAGAAACAGCAGTAAGCACAGGGAAATATCTGCTTCTAAATCCAAAACGCAGCTATCTAACAGAACGGTTGTCAATGTGTGCACTCAACTTCCAGAGTTAAACCCGTGTGTGGATTCAGCAGTCTGCAAACACTTTCTCTGCAGAGTCTCAAAACAGGCGTTTTCAGCCCATTACCGGCATATGGAAGAAACAGCAGTAAGCCCAGGGAAATATCTGCTTCTAAATCCAAAACGCAGCTATCTAACAGAACGGTTGTCAATGTGTGCACTCAACTTCCAGAGTTAAACCCGTGTGTGGATTCAGCAGTCTGCAAACATCTTCTCTGCAGAGTCCCAAAACAGGCGTTTTCAGCCCATTACCGGCATACGGAAGAAACAGCAGTAAGCACAGGGAAATATCTGCTTCTAAATCCAAAACGCAGCTATCTAACAGAACGGTTGTCAATGTGTGCACTCAACTTCCAGAGTTAAACCCGTGTGTGGATTCAGCAGTCTGCAAACATCTTCTCTGCAGAGTCCCAAAACAGGCGTTTTCAGCCCATTACCGGCATATGGAAGAAACAGCAGTAAGCACAGGGAAATATCTGCTTCTAAATCCAAAACGCAGCTATCTAACAGAACGGTTGTCAATGTGTGCACTCAACTTCCAGAGTTAAACCCGTGTGTGGATTCAGCAGTCTGCAAACACTTTCTCTGCAGAGTCCCAAAACAGGCGTTTTCAGCCCATTACCAGCATATGGAAGAAACAGCAGTAAGCACAGGGAAATATCTGCTTCTAAATCCAAAACGCAGCTATCTAACAGAACGGTTGTCAATGTGTGCACTCAACTTCCAGAGTTAAACCCGTGTGTGGATTCAGCAGTCTGCAAACACTTTCTCTGCAGAGTCCCAAAACAGGCGTTTTCAGCCCATTACCGGCATATGGAAGAAACAGCAGTAAGCACAGGGAAATATCTGCTTCTAAATCCAAAACGCAGCTATCTAACAGAACGGTTGTCAATGTGTGCACTCAACTTCCAGAGTTAAACCCGTGTGTGGATTCAGCAGTCTGCAAACACTTTCTCTGCAGAGTCCCAAAACAGGCGTTTTCAGCCCATTACCGGCATATGGAAGAAACAGCAGTAAGCACAGGGAAATATCTGCTTCTAAATCCAAAACGCAGCTATCTAACAGAACGGTTGTCAATGTGTGCACTCAACTTCCAGAGTTAAACCGGTATGTGGATTCAGCAGTCTGCAAACATCTTCTCTGCAGAGTCCCAAAACAGGCGTTTTCAGCCCATTACCGGCATATGGAAGAAACAGCAGTAAGCACAGGGAAATATCTGCTTCTAAATCCAAAACGCAGCTATCTAACAGAACGGTTGTCAATGTGTGCACTCAACTTCCAGAGTTAAACCCGTGTGTGGATTCAGCAGTCTGCAAACACTTTCTCTGCAGAGTCCCAAAACAGGCGTTTTCAGCCCATTACCGGCATATGGAAGAAACAGCAGTAAGCACAGGGAAATATCTGCTTCTAAATCCAAAACGCAGCTATCTAACAGAACGGTTGTCAATGTGTGCACTCAACTTCCAGAGTTAAACCCGTGTGTGGATTCAGCAGTCTGCAAACACTTTCTCTGCAGAGTCCCAAAACAGGCGTTTTCAGCCCATTACCGGCATATGGAAGAAACAGCAGTAAGCACAGGGAAATATCTGCTTCTAAATCCAAAACGCAGCTATCTAACAGAACGGTTGTCAATGTGTGCACTCAACTTCCAGAGTTAAACCCGTGTGTGGATTCAGCAGTCTGCAAACACTTTCTCTGCAGAGTCCCAAAACAGGCGTTTTCAGCCCATTACCGGCATATGGAAGAAACAGCAGTAAGCACAGGGAAATATCTGCTTCTAAATCCAAAACGCAGCTATCTAACAGAACGGTTGTCAATGTGTGCACTCAACTTCCAGAGTTAAACCCGTGTGTGGATTCAGCAGTCTGCAAACACTTTCTCTGCAGAGTCCCAAAACAGGCGTTTTCAGCCCATTACCGGCATATGGAAGAAACAGCAGTAAGCACAGGGAAATATCTGCTTCTAAATCCAAAACGCAGCTATCTAACAGAACGGTTGTCAATGTGTGCACTCAACTTCCAGAGTTAAACCCGTGTGTGGATTCAGCAGTCTGCAAACATCTTCTCTGCAGAGTCCCAAAACAGGCGTTTTCAGCCCATTACCGGCATATGGAAGAAACAGCAGTAAGCACAGGGAAATATCTGCTTCTAAATCCAAAACGCAGCTATCTAACAGAACGGTTGTCAATGTGTGCACTCAACTTCCAGAGTTAAACCCGTGTGTGGATTCAGCAGTCTGCAAACACTTTCTCTGCAGAGTCCCAAAACAGGCGTTTTCAGCCCATTACCGGCATATGGAAGAAACAGCAGTAAGCACAGGGAAATATCTGCTTCTAAATCCAAAACGCAGCTATCTAACAGAACGGTTGTCAATGTGTGCACTCAACTTCCAGAGTTAAACCCGTGTGTGGATTCAGCAGTCTGCAAACACTTTCTCTGCAGAGTCTCAAAACAGGCGTTTTCAGCGCATTACCGGCATATGGAAGAAACAGCAGTAAGCACAGGGAAATATCTGCTTCTAAATCCAAAACGCAGCTATCTAACAGAACGGTTGTCAATGTGTGCACTCAACTTCCAGAGTTAAACCCGTGTGTGGATTCAGCAGTCTGCAAACACTTTCTCTGCAGAGTCCCAAAACAGGCGTTTTCAGCCCATTACCGGCATATGGAAGAAACAGCAGTAAGCACAGGGAAATATCTGCTTCTAAATCCAAAACGCAGCTATCTAACAGAACGGTTGTCAATGTGTGCACTCAACTTCCAGAGTTAAACCCGTGTGTGGATTCAGCAGTCTGCAAACATCTTCTCTTCAGAGTCCCAAAACAGGCGTTTTCAGCCCATTACCGGCATATGGAAGAAACAGCAGTAAGCACAGGGAAATATCTGCTTCTAAATCCAAAACGCAGCAATCTAACAGAACGGTTGTCAATGTGTGCACTCAACTTCCAGAGTTAAACCCGTGTGTGGATTCAGCAGTCTGCAAACACTTTCTCTGCAGAGTCTCAAAACAGGCGTTTTCAGCCCATTACCGGCATATGGAAGAGACAGCAGTAAGCACAGGGAAATATCTGCTTCTAAATCCAAAACGCAGCTATCTAACAGAACGGTTGTCAATGTGTGCACTCAACTTCCAGAGTTAAACCCGTGTGTGGATTCAGCAGTCTGCAAACACTTTCTCTGCAGAGTCCCAAAACAGGCGTTTTCAGCCCATTACCGGCATATGGAAGAAACAGCAGTAAGCACAGGGAAATATCTGCTTCTAAATCCAAAACGCAGCTATCTAACAGAACGGTTGTCAATGTGTGCACTCAACTTCCAGAGTTAAACCCGTGTGTGGATTCAGCAGTCTGCAAACACTTTCTCTGCAGAGTCCCAAAACAGGCGTTTTCAGCCCATTACCGGCCTATGGAAGAAACAGCAGTAAGCACAGGGAAATATCTGCTTCTAAATCCAAAACGCAGCTATCTAACAGAACGGTTGTCAATGTGTGCACTCAACTTCCAGAGTTAAACCCGTGTGTGGATTCAGCAGTCTGCAAACACTTTCTCTGCAGAGTCCCAAAACAGGCGTTTTCAGCCCATTACCGGCATATGGAAGAAACAGCAGTAAGCACAGGGAAATATCTGCTTCTAAATCCAAAACGCAGCTATCTAACAGAACGGTTGTCAATGTGTGCACTCAACTTCCAGAGTTAAACCCGTGTGTGGATTCAGCAGTCTGCAAACACTTTCTCTGCAGAGTCCCAAAACAGGCGTTTTCAGCCCATTACCGGCATATGGAAGAAACAGCAGTAAGCACAGGGAAATATCTGCTTCTAAATCCAAAACGCAGCTATCTAACAGAACGGTTGTCAATGTGTGCACTCAACTTCCAGAGTTAAACCCGTATGTGGATTCAGCAGTCTGCAAACATCTTCTCTGCAGAGTCCCAAAACAGGCGTTTTCAGCCCATTACCGGCATATGGAAGAAACAGCAGTAAGCACAGGGAAATATCTGCTTCTAAATCCAAAACGCAGCTATCTAACAGAACGGTTGTCAATGTGTGCACTCAACTTCCAGAGTTAAACCTGTGTGTGGATTCAGCAGTCTGCAAACACTTTCTCTGCAGAGTCCCAAAACAGGCGTTTTCAGCCCATTACCGGCATATGGAAGAAACAGCGGTAAGCACAGGGAAATATCTGCTTCTAAATCCAAAACGCAGCTATCTAACAGAACGGTTGTCAATGTGTGCACTCAACTTCCAGAGTTAAACCCGTGTGTGGATTCAGCAGTCTGCAAACACTTTCTCTGCAGAGTCCCAAAACAGGCGTTTTCAGCCCATTACCGGCATATGGAAGAAACAGCAGTAAGCACAGGGAAATATCTGCTTCTAAATCCAAAACGCAGCTATCTAACAGAACGGTTGTCAATGTGTGCACTCAACTTCCAGAGTTAAACCCGTGTGTGGATTCAGCAGTCTGCAAACACTTTCTCTGCAGAGTCCCAAAACAGGCGTTTTCAGCCCATTACCGGCATATGGAAGAAACAGCAGTAAGCACAGGGAAATATCTGCTTCTAAATCCAAAACGCAGCTATCTAACAGAACGGTTGTCAATGTGTGCACTCAACTTCCAGAGTTAAACCCGTGTGTGGATTCAGCAGTCTGCAAACACTTTCTCTGCAGAGTCCCAAAACAGGCGTTTTCAGCCCATTACCGGCATATGGAAGAAACAGCAGTAAGCACAGGGAAATATCTGCTTCTAAATCCAAAACGCAGCTATCTAACAGAACGGTTGTCAATGTGTGCACTCAACTTCCAGAGTTAAACCCATTTGTGCATTCAGCAGTCTGCAAACATCTTCTCTGCAGAGTCCCAAAACAGGCGTTTTCAGCCCATTACCGGCATATGGAAGAAACAGCAGTAAGCACAGGGAAATATCTGCTTCTAAATCCAAAACGCAGCTATCTAACAGAACGGTTGTCAATGTGTGCACTCAACTTCCAGAGTTAAACCCGTGTGTGGATTCAGCAGTCTGCAAACACTTTCTCTGCAGAGTCCCAAAACAGGCGTTTTCAGCCCATTACCGGCATATGGAAGAAACAGCAGTAAGCACAGGGAAATATCTGCTTCTAAATCCAAAACGCAGCTATCTAACAGAACGGTTGTCAATGTGTGCACTCAACTTCCAGAGTTAAACCCGTGTGTGGATTCAGCAGTCTGCAAACACTTTCTCTGCAGAGTCCCAAAACAGGCGTTTTCAGCCCATTACCGGCATATGGAAGAAACAGCAGTAAGCACAGGGAAATATCTGCTTCTAAATCCAAAACGCAGCTATCTAACAGAACGGTTGTCAATGTGTGCACTCAACTTCCAGAGTTAAACCCGTGTGTGGATTCAGCAGTCTGTAAACCCTTTCTCTGCAGAGTCCCAAAACAGGCGTTTTCAGCCCATTACCGGCATATGGAAGAAACAGCAGTAAGCACAGGGAAATATCTGCTTCTAAATCCAAAACGCAGCTATCTAACAGAACGGTTGTCAATGTGTGCACTCAACTTCCAGAGTTAAACCCGTGTGTGGATTCAGCAGTCTGCAAACATCTTCTCTGCAGAGTCCCAAAACAGGCGTTTTCAGCCCATTACCGGCATATGGAAGAAACAGCAGTAAGCACAGGGAAATATCTGCTTCTAAATCCAAAACGCAGCTATCTAACAGAACGGTTGTCAATGTGTGCACTCAACTTCCAGAGTTAAACCCGTGTGTGGATTCAGCAGTCTGCAAACACTTTCTCTGCAGAGTCTCAAAACAGGCGTTTTCAGCCCATTACCGGCATATGGAAGAAACAGCAGTAAGCACAGGGAAATATCTGCTTCTAAATCCAAAACGCAGCTATCTAACAGAACGGTTGTCAATGTGTGCACTCAACTTCCAGAGTTAAACCCGTGTGTGGATTCAGCAGTCTGCAAACACTTTCTCTGCAGAGTCCCAAAACAGGCGTTTTCAGCCCATTACCGGCATATGGAAGAAACAGCAGTAAGCACAGGGAAATATCTGCTTCTAAATCCAAAACGCAGCTATCTAACAGAACGGTTGTCAATGTGTGCACTCAACTTCCAGAGTTAAACCCGTGTGTGGATTCAGCAGTCTGCAAACACTTTCTCTGCAGAGTCCCAAAACAGGCGTTTTCAGCCCATTACCGGCATATGGAAGAAACAGCAGTAAGCACAGGGAAATATCTGCTTCTAAATCCAAAACGCAGCTATCTAACAGAACGGTTGTCAATGTGTGCACTCAACTTCCAGAGTTAAACCCGTGTGTGGATTCAGCAGTCTGCAAACACTTTCTCTGCAGAGTCCCAAAACAGGCGTTTTCAGCCCATTACCGGCATATGGAAGAAACAGCAGTAAGCACAGGGAAATATCTGCTTCTAAATCCAAAACGCAGCTATCTAACAGAACGGTTGTCAATGTGTGCACTCAACTTCCAGAGTTAAACCCGTGTGTGGATTCAGCAGTCTGCAAACATCTTCTCTTCAGAGTCCCAAAACAGGCGTTTTCAGCCCATTACCGGCATATGGAAGAAACAGCAGTAAGCACAGGGAAATATCTGCTTCTAAATCCAAAACGCAGCAATCTAACAGAACGGTTGTCAATGTGTGCACTCAACTTCCAGAGTTAAACCCGTGTGTGGATTCAGCAGTCTGCAAACACTTTCTCTGCAGAGTCTCAAAACAGGCGTTTTCAGCCCATTACCGGCATATGGAAGAAACAGCAGTAAGCACAGGGAAATATCTGCTTCTAAATCCAAAACGCAGCTATCTAACAGAACGGTTGTCAATGTGTGCACTCAACTTCCAGAGTTAAACCCGTGTGTGGATTCAGCAGTCTGCAAACACTTTCTCTGCAGAGTCCCAAAACAGGCGTTTTCAGCCCATTACCGGCATATGGAAGAAACAGCAGTAAGCACAGGGAAATATCTGCTTCTAAATCCAAAACGCAGCTATCTAACAGAACGGTTGTCAATGTGTGCACTCAACTTCCAGAGTTAAACCCGTGTGTGGATTCAGCAGTCTGCAAACACTTTCTCTGCAGAGTCCCAAAACAGGCGTTTTCAGCCCATTACCGGCATATGGAAGAAACAGCAGTAAGCACAGGGAAATATCTGCTTCTAAATCCAAAACGCAGCTATCTAACAGAACGGTTGTCAATGTGTGCACTCAACTTCCAGAGTTAAACCCGTGTGTGGATTCAGCAGTCTGCAAACACTTTCTCTGCAGAGTCCCAAAACAGGCGTTTTCAGCCCATTACCGGCATATGGAAGAAACAGCAGTAAGCACAGGGAAATATCTGCTTCTAAATCCAAAACGCAGCTATCTAACAGAACGGTTGTCAATGTGTGCACTCAACTTCCAGAGTTAAACCCGTGTGTGGATTCAGCAGTCTGCAAACACTTTCTCTGCAGAGTCCCAAAACAGGCGTTTTCAGCCCATTACCGGCATATGGAAGAAACAGCAGTAAGCACAGGGAAATATCTGCTTCTAAATCCAAAACGCAGCTATCTAACAGAACGGTTGTCGATGTGTGCACTCAACTTCCAGAGTTAAACCCGTGTGTGGATTCAGCAGTCTGCAAACATCTTCTCTGCAGAGTCCCAAAACAGGCGTTTTCAGCCCATTACCGGCATATGGAAGAAACAGCAGTAAGCACAGGGAAATATCTGCTTCTAAATCCAAAACGCAGCTATCTAACAGAACGGTTGTCAATGTGTGCACTCAACTTCCAGAGTTAAACCCGTGTGTGGATTCAGCAGTCTGCAAACATCTTCTCTGCAGAGTCCCAAAACAGGCGTTTTCAGCCCATTACCGGCATATGGAAGAAACAGCAGTAAGCACAGGGAAATATCTGCTTCTAAATCCAAAACGCAGCTATCTAACAGAACGGTTGTCAATGTGTGCACTCAACTTCCAGAGTTAAACCCGTGTGTGGATTCAGCAGTCTGCAAACACTTTCTCTGCAGAGTCCCAAAACAGGCGTTTTCAGCCCATTACCAGCATATGGAAGAAACAGCAGTAAGCACAGGGAAATATATGCTTCTAAATCCAAAACGCAGCTATCTAACAGAACGGTTGTCAATGTGTGCACTCAACTTCCAGAGTTAAACCCGTGTGTGGATTCAGCAGTCTGCAAACACTTTCTCTGCAGAGTCCCAAAACAGGCGTTTTCAGCCCATTACCGGCATATGGAAGAAACAGCAGTAAGCACAGGGAAATATCTGCTTCTAAATCCAAAACGCAGCTATCTAACAGAACGGTTGTCAATGTGTGCACTCAACTTCCAGAGTTAAACCCGTGTGTGGATTCAGCAGTCTGCAAACACTTTCTCTGCAGAGTCCCAAAACAGGCGTTTTCAGCCCATTACCGGCATATGGAAGAAACAGCAGTAAGCACAGGGAAATATCTGCTTCTAAATCCAAAACGCAGCTATCTAACAGAACGGTTGTCAATGTGTGCACTCAACTTCCAGAGTTAAACCCGTGTGTGGATTCAGCAGTCTGCAAACACTTTCTCTGCAGAGTCCCAAAACAGGCGTTTTCAGCCCATTACCGGCATATGGAAGAAACAGCAGTAAGCACAGGGAAATATCTGCTTCTAAATCCAAAACGCAGCTATCTAACAGAACGGTTGTCAATGTGTGCACTCAACTTCCAGAGTTAAACCCGTGTGTGGATTCAGCAGTCTGCAAACACTTTCTCTGCAGAGTCCCAAAACAGGCGTTTTCAGCCCATTACCGGCATATGGAAGAAACAGCAGTAAGCACAGGGAAATATCTGCTTCTAAATCCAAAACGCAGCTATCTAACAGAACGGTTGTCAATGTGTGCACTCAACTTCCAGAGTTAAACCCGTGTGTGGATTCAGCAGTCTGCAAACACTTTCTCTGCAGAGTCCCAAAACAGGCGTTTTCAGCCCATTACCGGCATATGGAAGAAACAGCAGTAAGCACAGGGAAATATCTGCTTCTAAATCCAAAACGCAGCTATCTAACAGAACGGTTGTCAATGTGTGCACTCAACTTCCAGAGTTAAACCCGTATGTGGATTCAGCAGTCTGCAAACATTTTCTCTGCAGAGTCCCAAAACAGGCGTTTTCAGCCCATTACCGGCATATGGAAGAAACAGCAGTAAGCACAGGGAAATATCTGCTTCTAAATCCAAAACGCAGCTATCTAACAGAACGGTTGTCAATGTGTGCACTCAACTTCCAGAGTTAAACCCGTGTGTGGATTCAGCAGTCTGCAAACACTTTCTCTGCAGAGTCCCAAAACAGGCGTTTTCAGCCCATTACCGGCATATGGAAGAAACAGCGGTAAGCACAGGGAAATATCTGCTTCTAAATCCAAAACGCAGCTATCTAACAGAACGGTTGTCAATGTGTGCACTCAACTTCCAGAGTTAAACCCGTGTGTGGATTCAGCAGTCTGCAAACACTTTCTCTGCAGAGTCCCAAAACAGGCGTTTTCAGCCCATTACCGGCATATGGAAGAAACAGCAGTAAGCACAGGGAAATATCTGCTTCTAAATCCAAAACGCAGCTATCTAACAGAACGGTTGTCAATGTGTGCACTCAACTTCCAGAGTTAAACCCGTGTGTGGATTCAGCAGTCTGCAAACACTTTCTCTGCAGAGTCCCAAAACAGGCGTTTTCAGCCCATTACCGGCATATGGAAGAAACAGCAGTAAGCACAGGGAAATATCTGCTTCTAAATCCAAAACGCAGCTATCTAACAGAACGGTTGTCAATGTGTGCACTCAACTTCCAGAGTTAAACCCGTGTGTGGATTCAGCAGTCTGCAAACACTTTCTCTGCAGAGTCCCAAAACAGGCGTTTTCAGCCCATTACCGGCATATGGAAGAAACAGCAGTAAGCACAGGGAAATATCTGCTTCTAAATCCAAAACGCAGCTATCTAACAGAACGGTTGTCAATGTGTGCACTCAACTTCCAGAGTTAAACCCGTGTGTGGATTCAGCAGTCTGCAAACACTTTCTCTGCAGAGTCCCAAAACAGGCGTTTTCAGCCCATTACCGGCATATGGAAGAAACAGCAGTAAGCACAGGGAAATATCTGCTTCTAAATCCAAAACGCAGCTATCTAACAGAACGGTTGTCAATGTGTGCACTCAACTTCCAGAGTTAAACCCGTGTGTGGATTCAGCAGTCTGCAAACACTTTCTCTGCAGAGTCCCAAAACAGGCGTTTTCAGCCCATTACCGGCATATGGAAGAAACAGCAGTAAGCACAGGGAAATATCTGCTTCTAAATCCAAAACGCAGCTATCTAACAGAACGGTTGTCAATGTGTGCACTCAACTTCCAGAGTTAAACCCGTGTGTGGATTCAGCAGTCTGCAAACACTTTCTCTGCAGAGTCCCAAAACAGGCGTTTTCAGCCCATTACCGGCATATGGAAGAAACAGCAGTAAGCACAGGGAAATATCTGCTTCTAAATCCAAAACGCAGCTATCTAACAGAACGGTTGTCAATGTGTGCACTCAACTTCCAGAGTTAAACCCATTTGTGCATTCAGCAGTCTGCAAACATCTTCTCTGCAGAGTCCCAAAACAGGCGTTTTCAGCCCATTACCGGCATATGGAAGAAACAGCAGTAAGCACAGGGAAATATCTGCTTCTAAATCCAAAACGCAGCTATCTAACAGAACGGTTGTCAATGTGTGCACTCAACTTCCAGAGTTAAACCCGTGTGTGGATTCAGCAGTCTGCAAACACTTTCTCTGCAGAGTCCCAAAACAGGCGTTTTCAGCCCATTACCGGCATATGGAAGAAACAGCAGTAAGCACAGGGAAATATCTGCTTCTAAATCCAAAACGCAGCTATCTAACAGAACGGTTGTCAATGTGTGCACTCAACTTCCAGAGTTAAACCCGTGTGTGGATTCAGCAGTCTGCAAACACTTTCTCTGCAGAGTCCCAAAACAGGCGTTTTCAGCCCATTACCGGCATATGGAAGAAACAGCAGTAAGCACAGGGAAATATCTGCTTCTAAATCCAAAACGCAGCTATCTAACAGAACGGTTGTCAATGTGTGCACTCAACTTCCAGAGTTAAACCCGTGTGTGGATTCAGCAGTCTGCAAACATCTTCTCTGCAGAGTCCCAAAACAGGCGTTTTCAGCCCATTACCGGCATATGGAAGAAACAGCAGTAAGCACAGGGAAATATCTGCTTCTAAATCCAAAACGCAGCTATCTAACAGAACGGTTGTCAATGTGTGCACTCAACTTCCAGAGTTAAACCCGTGTGTGGATTCAGCAGTCTGCAAACATCTTCTCTGCAGAGTCCCAAAACAGGCGTTTTCAGCCCATTACCGGCATATGGAAGAAACAGCAGTAAGCACAGGGAAATATCTGCTTCTAAATCCAAAACGCAGCTATCTAACAGAACGGTTGTCAATGTGTGCACTCAACTTCCAGAGTTAAACCCGTGTGTGGATTCAGCAGTCTGCAAACACTTTCTCTGCAGAGTCTCAAAACAGGCGTTTTCAGCCCATTACCGGCATATGGAAGAAACAGCAGTAAGCACAGGGAAATATCTGCTTCTAAATCCAAAACGCAGCTATCTAACAGAACGGTTGTCAATGTGTGCACTCAACTTCCAGAGTTAAACCCGTGTGTGGATTCAGCAGTCTGCAAACACTTTCTCTGCAGAGTCCCAAAACAGGCGTTTTCAGCCCATTACCGGCATATGGAAGAAACAGCAGTAAGCACAGGGAAATATCTGCTTCTAAATCCAAAACGCAGCTATCTAACAGAACGGTTGTCAATGTGTGCACTCAACTTCCAGAGTTAAACCCGTGTGTGGATTCAGCAGTCTGCAAACACTTTCTCTGCAGAGTCCCAAAACAGGCGTTTTCAGCCCATTACCGGCATATGGAAGAAACAGCAGTAAGCACAGGGAAATATCTGCTTCTAAATCCAAAACGCAGCTATCTAACAGAACGGTTGTCAATGTGTGCACTCAACTTCCAGAGTTAAACCCGTGTGTGGATTCAGCAGTCTGTAAACCCTTTCTCTGCAGAGTCCCAAAACAGGCGTTTTCAGCCCATTACCGGCATATGGAAGAAACAGCAGTAAGCACAGGGAAATATCTGCTTCTAAATCCAAAACGCAGCTATCTAACAGAACGGTTGTCAATGTGTGCACTCAACTTCCAGAGTTAAACCCGTGTGTGGATTCAGCAGTCTGCAAACACTTAATCTGCAGAGTCTCAAAACAGGCGTTTTCAGCGCATTACCGGCATATGGAAGAAACAGCAGTAAGCACAGGGAAATATCTGCTTCTAAATCCAAAACGCAGCTATCTAACAGAACGGTTGTCAATGTGTGCACTCAACTTCCAGAGTTAAACCCGTGTGTGGATTCAGCAGTCTGCAAACACTTTCTCTGCAGAGTCCCAAAACAGGCGTTTTCAGCCCATTACCGGCATATGGAAGAAACAGCAGTAAGCACAGGGAAATATCTGCTTCTAAATCCAAAACGCAGCTATCTAACAGAACGGTTGTCAATGTGTGCACTCAACTTCCAGAGTTAAACCCGTGTGTGGATTCAGCAGTCTGCAAACATCTTCTCTTCAGAGTCCCAAAACAGGCGTTTTCAGCCCATTACCGGCATATGGAAGAAACAGCAGTAAGCACAGGGAAATATCTGCTTCTAAATCCAAAACGCAGCTATCTAACAGAACGGTTGTCAATGTGTGCACTCAACTTCCAGAGTTAAACCCGTGTGTGGATTCAGCAGTCTGCAAACACTTTCTCTGCAGAGTCTCAAAACAGGCGTTTTCAGCCCATTACCGGCATATGGAAGAAACAGCAGTAAGCACAGGGAAATATCTGCTTCTAAATCCAAAACGCAGCTATCTAACAGAACGGTTGTCAATGTGTGCACTCAACTTCCAGAGTTAAACCCGTGTGTGGATTCAGCAGTCTGCAAACACTTTCTCTGCAGAGTCCCAAAACAGGCGTTTTCAGCCCATTACCGGCATATGGAAGAAACAGCAGTAAGCACAGGGAAATATCTGCTTCTAAATCCAAAACGCAGCTATCTAACAGAACGGTTGTCAATGTGTGCACTCAACTTCCAGAGTTAAACCCGTGTGTGGATTCAGCAGTCTGCAAACACTTTCTCTGCAGAGTCCCAAAACAGGCGTTTTCAGCCCATTACCGGCATATGGAAGAAACAGCAGTAAGCACAGGGAAATATCTGCTTCTAAATCCAAAACGCAGCTATCTAACAGAACGGTTGTCAATGTGTGCACTCAACTTCCAGAGTTAAACCCGTGTGTGGATTCAGCAGTCTGCAAACACTTTCTCTGCAGAGTCCCAAAACAGGCGTTTTCAGCCCATTACCGGCATATGGAAGAAACAGCAGTAAGCACAGGGAAATATCTGCTTCTAAATCCAAAACGCAGCTATCTAACAGAACGGTTGTCAATGTGTGCACTCAACTTCCAGAGTTAAACCCGTGTGTGGATTCAGCAGTCTGCAAACACTTTCTCTGCAGAGTCCCAAAACAGGCGTTTTCAGCCCATTACCGGCATATGGAAGAAACAGCAGTAAGCACAGGGAAATATCTGCTTCTAAATCCAAAACGCAGCTATCTAACAGAACGGTTGTCAATGTGTGCACTCAACTTCCAGAGTTAAACCCGTGTGTGGATTCAGCAGTCTGCAAACATCTTCTCTGCAGAGTCCCAAAACAGGCGTTTTCAGCCCATTACCGGCATATGGAAGAAACAGCAGTAAGCACAGGGAAATATCTGCTTCTAAATCCAAAACGCAGCTATCTAACAGAACGGTTGTCAATGTGTGCACTCAACTTCCAGAGTTAAACCCGTGTGTGGATTCAGCAGTCTGCAAACATCTTCTCTGCAGAGTCCCAAAACAGGCGTTTTCAGCCCATTACCGGCATATGGAAGAAACAGCAGTAAGCACAGGGAAATATCTGCTTCTAAATCCAAAACGCAGCTATCTAACAGAACGGTTGTCAATGTGTGCACTCAACTTCCAGAGTAAAACCCGTGTGTGGATTCAGCAGTCTGCAAACACTTTCTCTGCAGAGTCCCAAAACAGGCGTTTTCAGCCCATTACCAGCATATGGAAGAAACAGCAGTAAGCACAGGGAAATATCTGCTTCTAAATCCAAAACGCAGCTATCTAACAGAACGGTTGTCAATGTGTGCACTCAACTTCCAGAGTTAAACCCGTGTGTGGATTCAGCAGTCTGCAAACATCTTCTCTGCAGAGTCCCAAAACAGGCGTTTTCAGCCCATTACCGGCATATGGAAGAAACAGCAGTAAGCACAGGGAAATATCTGCTTCTAAATCCAAAACGCAGCTATCTAACAGAACGGTTGTCAATGTGTGCACTCAACTTCCAGAGTTAAACCCGTGTGTGGATTCAGCAGTCTGCAAACACTTTCTCTGCAGAGTCCCAAAACAGGCGTTTTCAGCCCATTACCGGCATATGGAAGAAACAGCAGTAAGCACAGGGAAATATCTGCTTCTAAATCCAAAACGCAGCTATCTAACAGAACGGTTGTCAATGTGTGCACTCAACTTCCAGAGTTAAACCGGTATGTGGATTCAGCAGTCTGCAAACATCTTCTCTGCAGAGTCCCAAAACAGGCGTTTTCAGCCCATTACCGGCATATGGAAGAAACAGCAGTAAGCACAGGGAAATATCTGCTTCTAAATCCAAAACGCAGCTATCTAACAGAACGGTTGTCAATGTGTGCACTCAACTTCCAGAGTTAAACCCGTGTGTGGATTCAGCAGTCTGCAAACACTTTCTCTGCAGAGTCCCAAAACAGGCGTTTTCAGCCCATTACCGGCATATGGAAGAAACAGCGGTAAGCACAGGGAAATATCTGCTTCTAAATCCAAAACGCAGCTATCTAACAGAACGGTTGTCAATGTGTGCACTCAACTTCCAGAGTTAAACCCGTGTGTGGATTCAGCAGTCTGCAAACACTTTCTCTGCAGAGTCCCAAAACAGGCGTTTTCAGCCCCTTACCGGCATATGGAAGAAACAGCAGTAAGCACAGGGAAATATCTGCTTCTAAATCCAAAACGCAGCTATCTAACAGAACGGTTGTCAATGTGTGCACTCAACTTCCAGAGTTAAACCCGTGTGTGGATTCAGCAGTCTGCAAACACTTTCTCTGCAGAGTCCCAAAACAGGCGTTTTCAGCCCATTACCGGCATATGGAAGAAACAGCAGTAAGCACAGGGAAATATCTGCTTCTAAATCCAAAACGCAGCTATCTAACAGAACGGTTGTCAATGTGTGCACTCAACTTCCAGAGTTAAACCCGTGTGTGGATTCAGCAGTCTGCAAACACTTTCTCTGCAGAGTCCCAAAACAGGCGTTTTCAGCCCATTACCGGCATATGGAATAAACAGCAGTAAGCACAGGGAAATATCTGCTTCTAAATCCAAAACGCAGCTATCTAACAGAACGGTTGTCAATGTGTGCACTCAACTTCCAGAGTTAAACCCGTGTGTGGATTCAGCAGTCTGCAAACATCTTCTCTGCAGAGTCCCAAAACAGGCGTTTTCAGCCCATTACCGGCATATGGAAGAAACAGCAGTAAGCACAGGGAAATATCTGCTTCTAAATCCAAAACGCAGCTATCTAACAGAACGGTTGTCAATGTGTGCACTCAACTTCCAGAGTTAAACCCGTGTGTGGATTCAGCAGTCTGCAAACACTTTCTCTGCAGAGTCCCAAAACAGGCGTTTTCAGCCCATTACCGGCATATGGAAGAAACAGCAGTAAGCACAGGGAAATATCTGCTTCTAAATCCAAAACGCAGCTATCTAACAGAACGGTTGTCAATGTGTGCACTCAACTTCCAGAGTTAAACCCGTGTGTGGATTCAGCAGTCTGCAAACACTTTCTCTGCAGAGTCCCAAAACAGGCGTTTTCAGCCCATTACCGGCATATGGAAGAAACAGCAGTAAGCACAGGGAAATATCTGCTTCTAAATCCAAAACGCAGCTATCTAACAGAACGGTTGTCAATGTGTGCACTCAACTTCCAGAGTTAAACCCGTGTGTGGATTCAGCAGTCTGCAAACACTTTCTCTGCAGAGTCCCAAAACAGGCGTTTTCAGCCCATTACCGGCATATGGAAGAAACAGCAGTAAGCACAGGGAAATATCTGCTTCTAAATCCAAAACGCAGCTATCTAACAGAACGGTTGTCAATGTGTGCACTCAACTTCCAGAGTTAAACCCGTGTGTGGATTCAGCAGTCTGCAAACACTTTCTTTGCAGAGTCCCAAAACAGGCGTTTTCAGCCCATTACCGGCATATGGAAGAAACAGCAGTAAGCACAGGGAAATATCTGCTTCTAAATCCAAAACGCAGCTATCTAACAGAACGGTTGTCAATGTGTGCACTCAACTTCCAGAGTTAAACCCGTGTGTGGATTCAGCAGTCTGCAAACACTTTCTCTGCAGAGTCCCAAAACAGGCGTTTTCAGCCCATTACCGGCATATGGAAGAAACAGCGGTAAGCACAGGGAAATATCTGCTTCTAAATCCAAAACGCAGCTATCTAACAGAACGGTTGTCAATGTGTGCACTCAACTTCCAGAGTTAAACCCGTGTGTGGATTCAGCAGTCTGCAAACACTTTCTCTGCAGAGTCCCAAAACAGGCGTTTTCAGCCCATTACCGGCATATGGAAGAAACAGCAGTAAGCACAGGGAAATATCTGCTTCTAAATCCAAAACGCAGCTATCTAACAGAACGGTTGTCAATGTGTGCACTCAACTTCCAGAGTTAAACCCGTGTGTGGATTCAGCAGTCTGCAAACACTTTCTCTGCAGAGTCCCAAAACAGGCGTTTTCAGCCCATTACCGGCATATGGAAGAAACAGCAGTAAGCACAGGGAAATATCTGCTTCTAAATCCAAAACGCAGCTATCTAACAGAACGGTTGTCAATGTGTGCACTCAACTTCCAGAGTTAAACCCGTGTGTGGATTCAGCAGTCTGCAAACATCTTCTCTGCAGAGTCCCAAAACAGGTGTTTTCAGCCCATTACCGGCATATGGAAGAAACAGCAGTAAGCACAGGAAATATCTGCTTCTAAATCCAAAACGCAGCTATCTAACAGAACGGTTGTCAATGTGTGCACTCAACTTCCAGAGTTAAACCCGTGTGTGGATTCAGCAGTCTGCAAACATCTTCTCTGCAGAGTCCCAAAACAGGCGTTTTCAGCCATTACCGGCATATGGAAGAAACAGCAGTAAGCACAGGGAAATATCTGCTTCTAAATCCAAAACGCAGCTATCTAACAGAACGGTTGTCAATGTGTGCACTCAACTTCCAGAGTTAAACCCGTGTGTGGATTCAGCAGTCTGCAAACACTTTCTCTGCAGAGTCCCAAAACAGGCGTTTTCAGCCCATTACCGGCATATGGAAGAAACAGCAGTAAGCACAGGGAAATATCTGCTTCTAAATCCAAAACGCAGCTATCTAACAGAGCGGTTGTCAATGTGTGCACTCAACTTCCAGAGTTAAACCAGTGTGTGGATTCAGCAGTCTGCAAACACTTTCTCTGCAGAGTCCCAAATCAGGCGTTTTCAGCCCATTACCGGCATATGGAAGAAACAGCAGTAAGCACAGGGAAATATCTGCTTCTAAATCCAAAACGCAGCTATCCAACAGAACGGTTGTCAATGTGTGCACTCAACTTCCAGAGTTAAACCCGTGTGTGGATTCAGCAGTCTGCAAACATCTTCTCTGCAGAGTCCCAAAACAGGCGTTTTCAGCCCATTACCGGCATATGGAAGAAACATCAGTTAGCACAGGGAAATATCTGCTTCTAAATCCAAAACGCAGCTATCTAACAGAACGGTTGTCAATGTGTGCACTCAACTTCCAGAGTTAAACCCGTGTGTGGATTCAGCAGTCTGCAAACACTTTCTCTGCAGAGTCCCAAAACAGGCGTTTTCAGCCCATTACCGGCATATGGAAGAAACAGCAGTAAGCACAGGGAAATATCTGCTTCTAAATCCAAAACGCAGCTATCTAACAGAACGGTTGTCAATGTGTGCACTCAACTTCCAGAGTTAAACCCGTGTGTGGATTCAGCAGTCTGCAAACACTTTCTCTGCAGAGTCCCAAAACAGGTGTTTTCAGCCCATTACCGGCATATGGAAGAAACAGCAGTAAGCACAGGGAAATATCTGCTTCTAAATCCAAAACGCAGCTATCTAACAGAACGGTTGTCAATGTGTGCACTCAACTTCCAGAGTTAAACCCGTGTGTGGATTCAGCAGTCTGCAAACACTTTCTCTGCAGAGTCCCAAAACAGGCGTTTTCAGCCCATTACCGGCATATGGAAGAAACAGCAGTAAGCACAGGGAAATATCTGCTTCTAAATCCAAAACGCAGCTATCTAACAGAACGTTTGTCAATGTGTGCACTCAACTTCCAGAGTTAAACCCGTGTGTGGATTCAGCAGTCTGCAAACACTTTCTCTGCAGAGTCCCAAAACAGGCGTTTTCAGCGCATTACCGGCATATGGAAGAAACAGCAGTAAGCACAGGGAAATATCTGCTTCTAAATCCAAAACGCAGCTATCTAACAGAACGGTTGTCAATGTGTGCACTCAACTTCCAGAGTTAAACCCGTGTGTGGATTCAGCAGTCTGCAAACACTTTCTCTGCAGAGTCCCAAAACAGGCGTTTTCAGCCCATTACCGGCCTATGGAAGAAACAGCAGTAAGCACAGGGAAATATCTGCTTCTAAATCCAAAACGCAGCTATCTAACAGAACGGTTGTCAATGTGTGCACTCAACTTCCAGAGTTAAACCCGTGTGTGGATTCAGCAGTCTGCAAACACTTTCTCTGCAGAGTCCCAAAACAGGCGTTTTCAGCCCATTACCGGCATATGGAAGAAACAGCAGTAAGCACAGGGAAATATCTGCTTCTAAATCCAAAACGCAGCTATCTAACAGAACGGTTGTCAATGTGTGCACTCAACTTCCAGAGTTAAACCCGTGTGTGGATTCAGCAGTCTGCAAACACTTTCTCTGCAGAGTCCCAAAACAGGCGTTTTCAGCCCATTACCGGCATATGGAAGAAACAGCAGTAAGCACAGGGAAATATCTGCTTCTAAATCCAAAACGCAGCTATCTAACAGAACGGTTGTCAATGTGTGCACTCAACTTCCAGAGTTAAACCCGTGTGTGGATTCAGCAGTCTGCAAACACTTTCTCTGCAGAGTCCCAAAACAGGCGTTTTCAGCCCATTACCGGCATATGGAAGAAACAGCAGTAAGCACAGGGAAATATCTGCTTCTAAATCCAAAACGCAGCTATCTAACAGAACGGTTGTCAATGTGTGCACTCAACTTCCAGAGTTAAACCCGTGTGTGGATTCAGCAGTCTGCAAACACTTTCTCTGCAGAGTCCCAAAACAGGCGTTTTCAGCCCATTACCGGCATATGGAAGAAACAGCGGTAAGCACAGGGAAATATCTGCTTCTAAATCCAAAACGCAGCTATGTAACAGAACGGTTGTCAATGTGTGCACTCAACTTCCAGAGTTAAACCCGTGTGTGGATTCAGCAGTCTGCAAACACTTTCTCTGCAGAGTCCCAAAACAGGCGTTTTCAGCCCATTACCGGCATATGGAAGAAACAGCAGTAAGCACAGGGAAATATCTGCTTCTAAATCCAAAACGCAGCTATCTAACAGAACGGTTGTCAATGTGTGCACTCAACTTCCAGAGTTAAACCCGTGTGTGGATTCAGCAGTCTGCAAACACTTTCTCTGCAGAGTCCCAAAACAGGCGTTTTCAGCCCATTACCGGCATATGGAAGAAACAGCAGTAAGCACAGGGAAATATCTGCTTCTAAATCCAAAACGCAGCTATCTAACAGAACGGTTGTCAATGTGTGCACTCAACTTCCAGAGTTAAACCCGTGTGTGGATTCAGCAGTCTGCAAACATCTTCTCTGCAGAGTCCCAAAACAGGTGTTTTCAGCCCATTACCGGCATATGGAAGAAACAGCAGTAAGCACAGGGAAATATCTGCTTCTAAATCCAAAACGCAGCTATCTAACAGAACGGTTGTCAATGTGTGCACTCAACTTCCAGAGTTAAACCCGTGTGTGGATTCAGCAGTCTGCAAACATCTTCTCTGCAGAGTCCCAAAACAGGCGTTTTCAGCCATTTCCGGCATATGGAAGAAACAGCAGTAAGCACAGGGAATTATCTGCTTCTAAATCCAAAACGCAGCTATCTAACAGAACGGTTGTCAATGTGTGCACTCAACTTCCAGAGTTAAACCCGTGTGTGGATTCAGCAGTCTGCAAACACTTTCTCTGCAGAGTCCCAAAACAGGCGTTTTCAGCCCATTACCGGCATATGGAAGAAACAGCAGTAAGCACAGGGAAATATCTGCTTCTAAATCCAAAACGCAGCTATCTAACAGAACGGTTGTCAATGTGTGCACTCAACTTCCAGAGTTAAACCCGTGTGTGGATTCAGCAGTCTGCAAACACTTTCTCTGCAGAGTCCCAAAACAGGCGTTTTCAGCCCATTACCGGCATATGGAAGAAACAGCAGTAAGCACAGGGAAATATCTGCTTCTAAATCCAAAACGCAGCTATCTAACAGAACGGTTGTCAATGTGTGCACTCAACTTCCAGAGTTAAACCCGTGTGTGGATTCAGCAGTCTGCAAACATCTTCTCTGCAGAGTCCCAAAACAGGCGTTTTCAGCCCATTACCGGCATATGGAAGAAACATCAGTTAGCACAGGGAAATATCTGCTTCTAAATCCAAAACGCAGCTATCTAACAGAACGGTTGTCAATGTGTGCACTCAACTTCCAGAGTTAAACCCGTGTGTGGATTCAGCAGTCTGCAAACACTTTCTCTGCAGAGTCCCAAAACAGGCGTTTTCAGCCCATTACCGGCATATGGAAGAAACAGCAGTAAGCACAGGGAAATATCTGCTTCTAAATCCAAAACGCAGCTATCTAACAGAACGGTTGTCAATGTGTGCACTCAACTTCCAGAGTTAAACCCGTGTGTGGATTCAGCAGTCTGCAAACACTTTCTCTGCAGAGTCCCAAAACAGGTGTTTTCAGCCCATTACCGGCATATGGAAGAAACAGCAGTAAGCACAGGGAAATATCTGCTTCTAAATCCAAAACGCAGCTATCTAACAGAACGGTTGTCAATGTGTGCACTCAACTTCCAGAGTTAAACCCGTGTGTGGATTCAGCAGTCTGCAAACACTTTCTCTGCAGAGTCCCAAAACAGGCGTTTTCAGCCCATTACCGGCATATGGAAGAAACAGCAGTAAGCACAGGGAAATATCTGCTTCTAAATCCAAAACGCAGCTATCTAACAGAACGGTTGTCAATGTGTGCACTCAACTTCCAGAGTTAAACCCGTGTGTGGATTCAGCAGTCTGCAAACACTTTCTCTGCAGAGTCCCAAAACAGGCGTTTTCAGCCCATTACCGGCATATGGAAGAAACAGCAGTAAGCACAGGGAAATATCTGCTTCTAAATCCAAAACGCAGCTATCTAACAGAACGGTTGTCAATGTGTGCACTCAACTTCCAGAGTTAAACCCGTGTGTGGATTCAGCAGTCTGCAAACACTTTCTCTGCAGAGTCCCAAAACAGGCGTTTTCAGCCCATTACCGGCATATGGAAGAAACAGCAGTAAGCACAGGGAAATATCTGCTTCTAAATCCAAAACGCAGCTATCTAACAGAACGGTTGTCAATGTGTGCACTCAACTTCCAGAGTTAAACCCGTGTGTGGATTCAGCAGTCTGCAAACACTTTCTCTGCAGAGTCCCAAAACAGGCGTTTTCAGCCCATTACCGGCATATGGAAGAAACAGCAGTAAGCACAGGGAAATATCTGCTTCTAAATCCAAAACGCAGCTATCTAACAGAACGGTTGTCAATGTGTGCACTCAACTTCCAGAGTTAAACCCGTGTGTGGATTCAGCAGTCTGCAAACACTTTCTCTGCAGAGTCCCAAAACAGGCGTTTTCAGCCCATTACCGGCATATGGAAGAAACAGCAGTAAGCACAGGGAAATATCTGCTTCTAAATCCAAAACGCAGCTATCTAACAGAACGGTTGTCAATGTGTGCACTCAACTTCCAGAGTTAAACCCGTGTGTGGATTCAGCAGTCTGCAAACACTTTCTCTGCAGAGTCCCAAAACAGGCGTTTTCAGCCCATTACCGGCATATGGAAGAAACAGCAGTAAGCACAGGGAAATATCTGCTTCTAAATCCAAAACGCAGCTATCTAACAGAACGGTTGTCAATGTGTGCACTCAACTTCCAGAGTTAAACCCGTGTGTGGATTCAGCAGTCTGCAAACACTTTCTCTGCAGAGTCCCAAAACTGGCGTTTTCAGCCCATTACCGGCATATGGAAGAAACAGCAGTAAGCACAGGGAAATATCTGCTTCTAAATCCAAAACGCAGCTATCTAACAGAACGGTTGTCAATGTGTGCACTCAACTTCCAGAGTTAAACCCGTGTGTGGATTCAGCAGTCTGCAAACACTTTCTCTGCAGAGTCCCAAAACAGGCGTTTTCAGCCCATTACCGGCATATGGAAGAAACAGCAGTAAGCACAGGGAAATATCTGCTTCTAAATCCAAAACGCAGCTATCTAACAGAACGGTTGTCAATGTGTGCACTCAACTTCCAGAGTTAAACCCGTGTGTGGATTCAGCAGTCTGCAAACACTTTCTCTGCAGAGTCCCAAAACTGGCGTTTTCAGCCCATTACCGGCATATGGAAGAAACAGCAGTAAGCACAGGGAAATATCTGCTTCTAAATCCAAAACGCAGCTATCTAACAGAACGGTTGTCAATGTGTGCACTCAACTTCCAGAGTTAAACCCGTGTGTGGATTCAGCAGTCTGCAAACACTTTCTCTGCAGAGTCCCAAAACAGGCGTTTTCAGCCCATTCCCGGCATATGGAAGAAACAGCAGTAAGCACAGGGAAATATCTGCTTCTAAATCCAAAACGCAGCTATCTAACAGAACGGTTGTCAATGTGTGCACTCAACTTCCAGAGTTAAACCCGTGTGTGGATTCAGCAGTCTGCAAACACTTTCTCTGCAGAGTCCCAAAACAGGCGTTTTCAGCCCATTCCCGGCATATGGAAGAAACAGCAGTAAGCACAGGGAAATATCTGCTTCTAAATCCAAAACGCAGCTATCTAACAGAACGGTTGTCAATGTGTGCACTCAACTTCCAGAGTTAAACCCGTGTGTGGATTCAGCAGTCTGCAAACACTTTCTCTGCAGAGTCCCAAAACAGGCGTTTTCAGCCCATTACCGGCATATGGAAGAAACAGCAGTAAGCACAGGGAAATATCTGCTTCTAAATCCAAAACGCAGCTATCTAACAGAACGGTTGTCAATGTGTGCACTCAACTTCCAGAGTTAAACCCGTGTGTGGATTCAGCAGTCTGCAAACACTTTCTCTGCAGAGTCCCAAAACAGGCGTTTTCAGCCCATTACCGGCATATGGAAGAAACAGCAGTAAGCACAGGGAAATATCTGCTTCTAAATCCAAAACGCAGCTATCTAACAGAACGGTTGTCAATGTGTGCACTCAACTTCCAGAGTTAAACCCGTGTGTGGATTCAGCAGTCTGCAAACACTTTCTCTGCAGAGTCCCAAAACAGGCGTTTTCAGCCCATTACCGGCATATGGAAGAAACAGCAGTAAGCACAGGGAAATATCTGCTTCTAAATCCAAAACGCAGCTATCTAACAGAACGGTTGTCAATGTGTGCACTCAACTTCCAGAGTTAAACCCGTGTGTGGATTCAGCAGTCTGCAAACACTTTCTCTGCAGAGTCCCAAAACAGGCGTTTTCAGCCCATTACCGGCATATGGAAGAAACAGCAGTAAGCACAGGGAAATATCTGCTTCTAAATCCAAAACGCAGCTATCTAACAGAACGGTTGTCAATGTGTGCACTCAACTTCCAGAGTTAAACCCGTGTGTGGATTCAGCAGTCTGCAAACACTTTCTCTGCAGAGTCCCAAAACAGGCGTTTTCAGCCCATTACCGGCATATGGAAGAAACAGCAGTAAGCACAGGGAAATATCTGCTTCTAAATCCAAAACGCAGCTATCTAACAGAACGGTTGTCAATGTGTGCACTCAACTTCCAGAGTTAAACCCGTGTGTGGATTCAGCAGTCTGCAAACACTTTCTCTGCAGAGTCCCAAAACAGGCGTTTTCAGCCCATTACCGGCATATGGAAGAAACAGCAGTAAGCACAGGGAAATATCTGCTTCTAAATCCAAAACGCAGCTATCTAACAGAACGGTTGTCAATGTGTGCACTCAACTTCCAGAGTTAAACCCGTGTGTGGATTCAGCAGTCTGCAAACACTTTCTCTGCAGAGTCCCAAAACAGGCGTTTTCAGCCCATTACCGGCATATGGAAGAAACAGCAGTAAGCACAGGGAAATATCTGCTTCTAAATCCAAAACGCAGCTATCTAACAGAACGGTTGTCAATGTGTGCACTCAACTTCCAGAGTTAAACCCGTGTGTGGATTCAGCAGTCTGCAAACACTTTCTCTGCAGAGTCCCAAAACAGGCGTTTTCAGCCCATTACCGGCATATGGAAGAAACAGCAGTAAGCACAGGGAAATATCTGCTTCTAAATCCAAAACGCAGCTATCTAACAGAACGGTTGTCAATGTGTGCACTCAACTTCCAGAGTTAAACCCGTGTGTGGATTCAGCAGTCTGCAAACACTTTCTCTGCAGAGTCCCAAAACAGGCGTTTTCAGCCCATTACCGGCATATGGAAGAAACAGCAGTAAGCACAGGGAAATATCTGCTTCTAAATCCAAAACGCAGCTATCTAACAGAACGGTTGTCAATGTGTGCACTCAACTTCCAGAGTTAAACCCGTGTGTGGATTCAGCAGTCTGCAAACACTTTCTCTGCAGAGTCCCAAAACAGGCGTTTTCAGCCCATTACCGGCATATGGAAGAAACAGCAGTAAGCACAGGGAAATATCTGCTTCTAAATCCAAAACGCAGCTATCTAACAGAACGGTTGTCAATGTGTGCACTCAACTTCCAGAGTTAAACCCGTGTGTGGATTCAGCAGTCTGCAAACACTTTCTCTGCAGAGTCCCAAAACAGGCGTTTTCAGCCCATTACCGGCATATGGAAGAAACAGCAGTAAGCACAGGGAAATATCTGCTTCTAAATCCAAAACGCAGCTATCTAACAGAACGGTTGTCAATGTGTGCACTCAACTTCCAGAGTTAAACCCGTGTGTGGATTCAGCAGTCTGCAAACACTTTCTCTGCAGAGTCCCAAAACAGGCGTTTTCAGCCCATTACCGGCATATGGAAGAAACAGCAGTAAGCACAGGGAAATATCTGCTTCTAAATCCAAAACGCAGCTATCTAACAGAACGGTTGTCAATGTGTGCACTCAACTTCCAGAGTTAAACCCGTGTGTGGATTCAGCAGTCTGCAAACATCTTCTCTGCAGAGTCCCAAAACAGGCGTTTTCAGCCCATTACCGGCATATGGAAGAAACAGCAGTAAGCACAGGGAAATATCTGCTTCTAAATCCAAAACGCAGCTATCTAACAGAACGGTTGTCAATGTGTGCACTCAACTTCCAGAGTTAAACCCGTGTGTGGATTCAGCAGTCTGCAAACACTTTCTCTGCAGAGTCCCAAAACAGGCGTTTTCAGCCCATTACCGGCATATGGAAGAAACAGCAGTAAGCACAGGGAAATATCTGCTTCTAAATCCAAAACGCAGCTATCTAACAGAACGGTTGTCAATGTGTGCACTCAACTTCCAGAGTTAAACCCGTGTGTGGATTCAGCAGTCTGCAAACACTTTCTCTGCAGAGTCCCAAAACAGGCGTTTTCAGCCCATTACCGGCATATGGAAGAAACAGCAGTAAGCACAGGGAAATATCTGCTTCTAAATCCAAAACGCAGCTATCTAACAGAACGGTTGTCAATGTGTGCACTCAACTTCCAGAGTTAAACCCGTGTGTGGATTCAGCAGTCTGCAAACACTTTCTCTGCAGAGTCCCAAAACAGGCGTTTTCAGCCCATTACCGGCATATGGAAGAAACAGCAGTAAGCACAGGGAAATATCTGCTTCTAAATCCAAAACGCAGCTATCTAACAGAACGGTTGTCAATGTGTGCACTCAACTTCCAGAGTTAAACCCGTGTGTGGATTCAGCAGTCTGCAAACACTTTCTCTGCAGAGTCCCAAAACAGGCGTTTTCAGCCCATTACCGGCATATGGAAGAAACAGCAGTAAGCACAGGGAAATATCTGCTTCTAAATCCAAAACGCAGCTATCTAACAGAACGGTTGTCAATGTGTGCACTCAACTTCCAGAGTTAAACCCGTGTGTGGATTCAGCAGTCTGCAAACACTTTCTCTGCAGAGTCCCAAAACAGGCGTTTTCAGCCCATTACCGGCATATGGAAGAAACAGCAGTAAGCACAGGGAAATATCTGCTTCTAAATCCAAAACGCAGCTATCTAACAGAACGGTTGTCAATGTGTGCACTCAACTTCCAGAGTTAAACCCGTGTGTGGATTCAGCAGTCTGCAAACACTTTCTCTGCAGAGTCCCAAAACAGGCGTTTTCAGCCCATTACCGGCATATGGAAGAAACAGCAGTAAGCACAGGGAAATATCTGCTTCTAAATCCAAAACGCAGCTATCTAACAGAACGGTTGTCAATGTGTGCACTCAACTTCCAGAGTTAAACCCGTGTGTGGATTCAGCAGTCTGCAAACATCTTCTCTGCAGAGTCCCAAAACAGGCGTTTTCAGCCCATTACCGGCATATGGAAGAAACAGCAGTAAGCACAGGGAAATATCTGCTTCTAAATCCAAAACGCAGCTATCTAACAGAACGGTTGTCAATGTGTGCACTGAACTTCCAGAGTTAAACCCGTGTGTGGATTCATCAGTCTGCAAACATCTTCTCTGCAGAGTCCCAAAACAGGCGTTTTCAGCCCATTACCGGCATATGGAAGAAACAGCAGTAAGCACAGGGAAATATCTGCTTCTAAATCCAAAACGCAGCTATCTAACAGAACGGTTGTCAATGTGTGCACTCAACTTCCAGAGTTAAACCCGTGTGTGGATTCAGCAGTCTGCAAACACTTTCTCTGCAGAGTCCCAAAACAGGCGTTTTCAGCCCATTACCGGCATATGGAAGAAACAGCAGTAAGCACAGGGAAATATCTGTTTCTAAATCCAAAACGCAGCTATCTAACAGAACGGTTGTCAATGTGTGCACTCAACTTCCAGAGTTAAACCCGTGTGTGGATTCAGCAGTCTGCAAACACTTTCTCTGCAGAGTCCCAAAACAGGCGTTTTCAGCCCATTACCGGCATATGGAAGAAACAGCAGTAAGCACAGGGAAATATCTGCTTCTAAATCCAAAACGCAGCTATCTAACAGAACGGTTGTCAATGTGTGCACTCAACTTCCAGAGTTAAACCCGTGTGTGGATTCAGCAGTCTGCAAACACTTTCTCTGCAGAGTCCCAAAACAGGCGTTTTCAGCCCATTACCGGCATATGGAAGAAACAGCAGTAAGCCCAGGGAAATATCTGCTTCTAAATCCAAAACGCAGCTATCTAACAGAACGGTTGTCAATGTGTGCACTCAACTTCCAGAGTTAAACCCGTGTGTGGATTCAGCAGTCTGCAAACACTTTCTCTGCAGAGTCCCAAAACAGGCGTTTTCAGCCCATTACCGGCATATGGAAGAAACAGCAGTAAGCACAGGGAAATATCTGCTTCTAAATCCAAAACGCAGCTATCTAACAGAACGGTTGTCAATGTGTGCACTCAACTTCCAGAGTTAAACCCGTGTGTGGATTCAGCAGTCTGCAAACACTTTCTCTGCAGAGTCCCAAAACAGGCGTTTTCAGCCCATTACCGGCATATGGAAGAAACAGCAGTAAGCACAGGGAAATATCTGCTTCTAAATCCAAAACGCAGCTATCTAACAGAACGGTTGTCAATGTGTGCACTCAACTTCCAGAGTTAAACCCGTGTGTGGATTCAGCAGTCTGCAAACACTTTCTCTGCAGAGTCCCAAAACAGGCGTTTTCAGCCCATTACCGGCATATGGAAGAAACAGCAGTAAGCACAGGGAAATATCTGCTTCTAAATCCAAAACGCAGCTATCTAACAGAACGGTTGTCAATGTGTGCACTCAACTTCCAGAGTTAAACCCGCGTGTGGATTCAGCAGTCTGCAAACACTTTCTCTGCAGAGTCCCAAAACAGGCGTTTTCAGCCCATTACCGGCATATGGAAGAAACAGCAGTAAGCACAGGGAAATATCTGCTTCTAAATCCAAAACGCAGCTATCTAACAGAACGGTTGTCAATGTGTGCACTCAACTTCCAGAGTTAAACCCGTGTGTGGATTCAGCAGTCTGCAAACACTTTCTCTGCAGAGTCCCAAAACAGGCGTTTTCAGCCCATTACCGGCATATGGAAGAAACAGCAGTAAGCACAGGGAAATATCTGCTTCTAAATCCAAAACGCAGCTATCTAACAGAACGGTTGTCAATGTGTGCACTCAACTTCCAGAGTTAAACCCGTGTGTGGATTCAGCAGTCTGCAAACACTTTCTCTGCAGAGTCCCAAAACAGGCGTTTTCAGCCCATTACCGGCATATGGAAGAAACAGCAGTAAGCACAGGGAAATATCTGCTTCTAAATCCAAAACGCAGCTATCTAACAGAACGGTTGTCAATGTGTGCACTCAACTTCCAGAGTTAAACCCGTGTGTGGATTCAGCAGTCTGCAAACACTTTCTCTGCAGAGTCCCAAAACAGGCGTTTTCAGCCCATTACCGGCATATGGAAGAAACAGCAGTAAGCACAGGGAAATATCTGCTTCTAAATCCAAAACGCAGCTATCTAACAGAACGGTTGTCAATGTGTGCACTCAACTTCCAGAGTTAAACCCGTGTGTGGATTCAGCAGTCTGCAAACACTTTCTCTGCAGAGTCCCAAAACAGGCGTTTTCAGCCCATTACCGGCATATGGAAGAAACAGCAGTAAGCACAGGGAAATATCTGCTTCTAAATCCAAAACGCAGCTATCTAACAGAACGGTTGTCAATGTGTGCACTCAACTTCCAGAGTTAAACCCGTGTGTGGATTCAGCAGTCTGCAAACACTTTCTCTGCAGAGTCCCAAAACAGGCGTTTTCAGCCCATTACCGGCATATGGAAGAAACAGCAGTAAGCACAGGGAAATATCTGCTTCTAAATCCAAAACGCAGCTATCTAACAGAACGGTTGTCAATGTGTGCACTCAACTTCCAGAGTTAAACCCGTGTGTGGATTCAGCAGTCTGCAAACACTTTCTCTGCAGAGTCCCAAAACAGGCGTTTTCAGCCCATTACCGGCATATGGAAGAAACAGCAGTAAGCACAGGGAAATATCTGCTTCTAAATCCAAAACGCAGCTATCTAACAGAACGGTTGTCAATGTGTGCACTCAACTTCCAGAGTTAAACCCGTGTGTGGATTCAGCAGTCTGCAAACACTTTCTCTGCAGAGTCCCAAAACAGGCGTTTTCAGCCCATTACCGGCATATGGAAGAAACAGCAGTAAGCACAGGGAAATATCTGCTTCTAAATCCAAAACGCAGCTATCTAACAGAACGGTTGTCAATGTGTGCACTCAACTTCCAGAGTTAAACCCGTGTGTGGATTCAGCAGTCTGCAAACACTTTCTCTGCAGAGTCCCAAAACAGGCGTTTTCAGCCCATTACCGGCATATGGAAGAAACAGCAGTAAGCACAGGGAAATATCTGCTTCTAAATCCAAAACGCAGCTATCTAACAGAACGGTTGTCAATGTGTGCACTCAACTTCCAGAGTTAAACCCGTGTGTGGATTCAGCAGTCTGCAAACACTTTCTCTGCAGAGTCCCAAAACAGGCGTTTTCAGCCCATTACCGGCATATGGAAGAAACAGCAGTAAGCACAGGGAAATATCTGCTTCTAAATCCAAAACGCAGCTATCTAACAGAACGGTTGTCAATGTGTGCACTCAACTTCCAGAGTTAAACCCGTGTGTGGATTCAGCAGTCTGCAAACACTTTCTCTGCAGAGTCCCAAAACAGGCGTTTTCAGCCCATTACCGGCATATGGAAGAAACAGCAGTAAGCACAGGGAAATATCTGCTTCTAAATCCAAAACGCAGCTATCTAACAGAATGGTTGTCAATGTGTGCACTCAACTTCCAGAGTTAAACCCGTGTGTGGATTCAGCAGTCTGCAAACACTTTCTCTGCAGAGTCCCAAAACAGGCGTTTTCAGCCCATTACCGGCATATGGAAGAAACAGCAGTAAGCACAGGGAAATATCTGCTTCTAAATCCAAAACGCAGCTATCTAACAGAACGGTTGTCAATGTGTGCACTCAACTTCCAGAGTTAAACCCGTGTGTGGATTCAGCAGTCTGCAAACACTTTCTCTGCAGAGTCCCAAAACAGGCGTTTTCAGCCCATTACCGGCATATGGAAGAAACAGCAGTAAGCACAGGGAAATATCTGCTTCTAAATCCAAAACGCAGCTATCTAACAGAACGGTTGTCAATGTGTGCACTCAACTTCCAGAGTTAAACCCGTGTGTGGATTCAGCAGTCTGCAAACATCTTCTCTGCAGAGTCCCAAAACAGGCGTTTTCAGCCCATTACCGGCATATGGAAGAAACAGCAGTAAGCACAGGGAAATATCTGCTTCTAAATCCAAAACGCAGCTATCTAACAGAACGGTTGTCAATGTGTGCACTGAACTTCCAGAGTTAAACCCGTGTGTGGATTCAGCAGTCTGCAAACATCTTCTCTGCAGAGTCCCAAAACAGGCGTTTTCAGCCCATTACCGGCATATGGAAGAAACAGCAGTAAGCACAGGGAAATATCTGCTTCTAAATCCAAAACGCAGCTATCTAACAGAACGGTTGTCAATGTGTGCACTCAACTTCCAGAGTTAAACCCGTGTGTGGATTCAGCAGTCTGCAAACATCTTCTCTGCAGAGTCCCAAAACAGGCGTTTTCAGCCATTACAGGCATATGGAAGAAACAGCAGTAAGCACAGGGAAATATCTGCTTCTAAATCCAAAACACAGCTATCTAACAGAACGGTTGTCAATGTGTGCACTCAACTTCCAGAGTTAAACCCGTGTGTGGATTCAGCAGTCTGCAAACACTTTCTCTGCAGAGTCCCAAAACAGGCGTTTTCAGCCCATTACCGGCATATGGAAGAAACAGCAGTAAGCACAGGGAAATATCTGCTTCTAAATCCAAAACGCAGCTATCTAACAGAACGGTTGTCAATGTGTGCACTCAACTTCCAGAGTTAAACCCGTGTGTGGATTCAGCAGTCTGCAAACATCTTCTCTGCAGAGTCCCAAAACAGGCGTTTTCAGCCCATTACCGGCATATGGAAGAAACAGCAGTAAGCACAGGGAAATATCTGCTTCTAAATCCAAAACGCAGCTATCTAACAGAACGGTTGTCAATGTGTGCACTGAACTTCCAGAGTTAAACCCGTGTGTGGATTCATCAGTCTGCAAACATCTTCTCTGCAGAGTCCCAAAACAGGCGTTTTCAGTCCATTACCGGCATATGGAAGAAACAGCAGTAAGCACAGGGAAATATCTGCTTCTAAATCCAAAACGCAGCTATCTAACAGAACGGTTGTCAATGTGTGCACTCAACTTCCAGAGTTAAACCCGTGTGTGGATTCAGCAGTCTGCAAACACTTTCTCTGCAGAGTCCCAAAACAGGCGTTTTCAGCCCATTACCGGCATATGGAAGAAACAGCAGTAAGCACAGGGAAATATCTGCTTCTAAATCCAAAACGCAGCTATCTAACAGAACGGTTGTCAATGTGTGCACTCAACTTCCAGAGTTAAACCCGTGTGTGGATTCAGCAGTCTGCAAACACTTTCTCTGCAGAGTCCCAAAACAGGCGTTTTCAGCCCATTACCGGCATATGGAAGAAACAGCAGTAAGCACAGGGAAATATCTGCTTCTAAATCCAAAACGCAGCTATCTAACAGAACGGTTGTCAATGTGTGCACTCAACTTCCAGAGTTAAACCCGTGTGTGGATTCAGCAGTCTGCAAACACTTTCTCTGCAGAGTCCCAAAACAGGCGTTTTCAGCCCATTACCGGCATATGGAAGAAACAGCAGTAAGCACAGGGAAATATCTGCTTTTAAATCCAAAACGCAGCTATCTAACAGAACGGTTGTCAATGTGTGCACTCAACTTCCAGAGTTAAACCCGTGTGTGGATTCAGCAGTCTGCAAACACTTTCTCTGCAGAGTCCCAAAACAGGCGTTTTCAGCCCATTACCGGCATATGGAAGAAACAGCAGTAAGCACAGGGAAATATCTGCTTCTAAATCCAAAACGCAGCTATCTAACAGAACGGTTGTCAATGTGTGCACTCAACTTCCAGAGTTAAACCCGTGTGTGGATTCAGCAGTCTGCAAACACTTTCTCTGCAGAGTCCCAAAACAGGCGTTTTCAGCCCATTACCGGCATATGGAAGAAACAGCAGTAAGCACAGGGAAATATCTGCTTCTAAATCCAAAACGCAGCTATCTAACAGAACGGTTGTCAATGTGTGCACTCAACTTCCAGAGTTAAACCCGTGTGTGGATTCAGCAGTCTGCAAACACTTTCTCTGCAGAGTCCCAAAACAGGCGTTTTCAGCCCATTACCGGCATATGGAAGAAACAGCAGTAAGCACAGGGAAATATCTGCTTCTAAATCCAAAACGCAGCTATCTAACAGAACGGTTGTCAATGTGTGCACTCAACTTCCAGAGTTAAACCCGTGTGTGGATTCAGCAGTCTGCAAACACTTTCTCTGCAGAGTCCCAAAACAGGCGTTTTCAGCCCATTACCGGCATATGGAAGAAACAGCAGTAAGCACAGGGAAATATCTGCTTCTAAATCCAAAACGCAGCTATCTAACAGAACGGTTGTCAATGTGTGCACTCAACTTCCAGAGTTAAACCCGTGTGTGGATTCAGCAGTCTGCAAACATCTTCTCTGCAGAGTCCCAAAACAGGCGTTTTCAGCCCATTACCGGCATATGGAAGAAACAGCAGTAAGCACAGGGAAATATCTGCTTCTAAATCCAAAACGCAGCTATCTAACAGAACGGTTGTCAATGTGTGCACTCAACTTCCAGAGTTAAACCCGTGTGTGGATTCAGCAGTCTGCAAACATCTTCTCTGCAGAGTCCCAAAACAGGCGTTTTCAGCCCATTACCGGCATATGGAAGAAACAGCAGTAAGCACAGGGAAATATCTGCTTCTAAATCCAAAACGCAGCTATCTAACAGAACGGTTGTCAATGTGTGCACTCAACTTCCAGAGTTAAACCCGTGTGTGGATTCAGCAGTCTGCAAACACTTTCTCTGCAGAGTCCCAAAACAGGCGTTTTCAGCCCATTACCGGCATATGGAAGAAACAGCAGTAAGCACAGGGAAATATCTGCTTCTAAATCCAAAACGCAGCTATCTAACAGAACGGTTGTCAATGTGTGCACTCAACTTCCAGAGTTAAACCCGTGTGTGGATTCAGCAGTCTGCAAACACTTTCTCTGCAGAGTCCCAAAACAGGCGTTTTCAGCCCATTACCGGCATATGGAAGAAACAGCAGTAAGCACAGGGAAATATCTGCTTCTAAATCCAAAACGCAGCTATCTAACAGAACGGTTGTCAATGTGTGCACTCAACTTCCAGAGTTAAACCCGTGTGTGGATTCAGCAGTCTGCAAACACTTTCTCTGCAGAGTCCCAAAACAGGCGTTTTCAGCCCATTACCGGCATATGGAAGAAACAGCAGTAAGCACAGGGAAATATCTGCTTCTAAATCCAAAACGCAGCTATCTAACAGAACGGTTGTCAATGTGTGCACTCAACTTCCAGAGTTAAACCCGTGTGTGGATTCAGCAGTCTGCAAACACTTTCTCTGCAGAGTCCCAAAACAGGCGTTTTCAGCCCATTACCGGCATATGGAAGAAACAGCAGTAAGCACAGGGAAATATCTGCTTCTAAATCCAAAACGCAGCTATCTAACAGAACGGTTGTCAATGTGTGCACTCAACTTCCAGAGTTAAACCCGTGTGTGGATTCAGCAGTCTGCAAACACTTTCTCTGCAGAGTCCCAAAACAGGCGTTTTCAGCCCATTACCGGCATATGGAAGAAACAGCAGTAAGCACAGGGAAATATCTGCTTCTAAATCCAAAACGCAGCTATCTAACAGAACGGTTGTCAATGTGTGCACTCAACTTCCAGAGTTAAACCCGTGTGTGGATTCAGCAGTCTGCAAACATCTTCTCTGCAGAGTGCCAAAACAGGCGTTTTCAGCCATTACAGGCATATGGAAGAAACAGCAGTAAGCACAGGGAAATATCTGCTTCTAAATCCAAAACGCAGCTATCTAACAGAACGGTTGTCAATGTGTGCACTCAACTTCCAGAGTTAAACCCGTGTGTGGATTCAGCAGTCTGCAAACACTTTCTCTGCAGAGTCCCAAAACAGGCGTTTTCAGCCCATTACCGGCATATGGAAGAAACAGCAGTAAGCACAGGGAAATATCTGCTTCTAAATCCAAAACGCAGCTATCTAACAGAACGGTTGTCAATGTGTGCACTCAACTTCCAGAGTTAAACCCGTGTGTGGATTCAGCAGTCTGCAAACACTTTCTCTGCAGAGTCCCAAAACAGGCGTTTTCAGCCCATTACCGGCATATGGAAGAAACAGCAGTAAGCACAGGGAAATATCTGCTTCTAAATCCAAAACGCAGCTATCTAACAGAACGGTTGTCAATGTGTGCACTCAACTTCCAGAGTTAAACCCGTGTGTGGATTCAGCAGTCTGCAAACACTTTCTCTGCAGAGTCCCAAAACAGGCGTTTTCAGCCCATTACCGGCATATGGAAGAAACAGCAGTAAGCACAGGGAAATATCTGCTTCTAAATCCAAAACGCAGCTATCTAACAGAACGGTTGTCAATGTGTGCACTCAACTTCCAGAGTTAAACCCGTGTGTGGATTCAGCAGTCTGCAAACACTTTCTCTGCAGAGTCCCAAAACAGGCGTTTTCAGCCCATTACCGGCATATGGAAGAAACAGCAGTAAGCACAGGGAAATATCTGCTTCTAAATCCAAAACGCAGCTATCTAACAGAACGGTTGTCAATGTGTGCACTCAACTTCCAGAGTTAAACCCGTGTGTGGATTCAGCAGTCTGCAAACACTTTCTCTGCAGAGTCCCAAAACAGGCGTTTTCAGCCCATTACCGGCATATGGAAGAAACAGCAGTAAGCACAGGGAAATATCTGCTTCTAAATCCAAAACGCAGCTATCTAACAGAACGGTTGTCAATGTGTGCACTCAACTTCCAGAGTTAAACCCGTGTGTGGATTCAGCAGTCTGCAAACACTTTCTCTGCAGAGTCCCAAAACAGGCGTTTTCAGCCCATTACCGGCATATGGAAGAAACAGCAGTAAGCACAGGGAAATATCTGCTTCTAAATCCAAAACGCAGCTATCTAACAGAACGGTTGTCAATGTGTGCACTCAACTTCCAGAGTTAAACCCGTGTGTGGATTCAGCAGTCTGCAAACACTTTCTCTGCAGAGTCCCAAAACAGGCGTTTTCAGCCCATTACCGGCATATGGAAGAAACAGCAGTAAGCACAGGGAAATATCTGCTTCTAAATCCAAAACGCAGCTATCTAACAGAACGGTTGTCAATGTGTGCACTCAACTTCCAGAGTTAAACCCGTGTGTGGATTCAGCAGTCTGCAAACACTTTCTCTGCAGAGTCCCAAAACAGGCGTTTACAGCCCATTACCGGCATATGGAAGAAACAGCAGTAAGCACAGGGAAATATCTGCTTCTAAATCCAAAACGCAGCTATCTAACAGAACGGTTGTCAATGTGTGCACTCAACTTCCAGAGTTAAACCCGTGTGTGGATTCAGCAGTCTGCAAACACTTTCTCTGCAGAGTCCCAAAACAGGCGTTTTCAGCCCATTACCGGCATATGGAAGAAACAGCAGTAAGCACAGGGAAATATCTGCTTCTAAATCCAAAACGCAGCTATCTAACAGAACGGTTGTCAATGTGTGCACTCAACTTCCAGAGTTAAACCCGTGTGTGGATTCAGCAGTCTGCAAACACTTTCTCTGCAGAGTCCCAAAACAGGCGTTTTCAGCCCATTACCGGCATATGGAAGAAACAGCAGTAAGCACAGGGAAATATCTGCTTCTAAATCCAAAACGCAGCTATCTAACAGAACGGTTGTCAATGTGTGCACTCAACTTCCAGAGTTAAACCCGTGTGTGGATTCAGCAGTCTGCAAACACTTTCTCTGCAGAGTCCCAAAACAGGCGTTTTCAGCCCATTACCGGCATATGGAAGAAACAGCAGTAAGCACAGGGAAATATCTGCTTCTAAATCCAAAACGCAGCTATCTAACAGAACGGTTGTCAATGTGTGCACTCAACTTCCAGAGTTAAACCCGTGTGTGGATTCAGCAGTCTGCAAACACTTTCTCTGCAGAGTCCCAAAACAGGCGTTTTCAGCCCATTACCGGCATATGGAAGAAACAGCAGTAAGCACAGGGAAATATCTGCTTCTAAATCCAAAACGCAGCTATCTAACAGAATGGTTGTCAATGTGTGCACTCAACTTCCAGAGTTAAACCCGTGTGTGGATTCAGCAGTCTGCAAACACTTTCTCTGCAGAGTCCCAAAACAGGCGTTTTCAGCCCATTACCGGCATATGGAAGAAACAGCAGTAAGCACAGGGAAATATCTGCTTCTAAATCCAAAACGCAGCTATCTAACAGAACGGTTGTCAATGTGTGCACTCAACTTCCAGAGTTAAACCCGTGTGTGGATTCAGCAGTCTGCAAACACTTTCTCTGCAGAGTCCCAAAACAGGCGTTTTCAGCCCATTACCGGCATATGGAAGAAACAGCAGTAAGCACAGGGAAATATCTGCTTCTAAATCCAAAACGCAGCTATCTAACAGAACGGTTGTCAATGTGTGCACTCAACTTCCAGAGTTAAACCCGTGTGTGGATTCAGCAGTCTGCAAACATCTTCTCTGCAGAGTCCCAAAACAGGCGTTTTCAGCCCATTACCGGCATATGGAAGAAACAGCAGTAAGCACAGGGAAATATCTGCTTCTAAATCCAAAACGCAGCTATCTAACAGAACGGTTGTCAATGTGTGCACTGAACTTCCAGAGTTAAACCCGTGTGTGGATTCAGCAGTCTGCAAACATCTTCTCTGCAGAGTCCCAAAACAGGCGTTTTCAGCCCATTACCGGCATATGGAAGAAACAGCAGTAAGCACAGGGAAATATCTGCTTCTAAATCCAAAACGCAGCTATCTAACAGAACGGTTGTCAATGTGTGCACTCAACTTCCAGAGTTAAACCCGTGTGTGGATTCAGCAGTCTGCAAACACTTTCTCTGCAGAGTCCCAAAACAGGCGTTTTCAGCCCATTACCGGCATATGGAAGAAACAGCAGTAAGCACAGGGAAATATCTGCTTCTAAATCCAAAACGCAGCTATCTAACAGAACGGTTGTCAATGTGTGCACTCAACTTCCAGAGTTAAACCCGTGTGTGGATTCAGCAGTCTGCAAACACTTTCTCTGCAGAGTCCCAAAACAGGCGTTTTCAGCCCATTACCGGCATATGGAAGAAACAGCAGTAAGCACAGGGAAATATCTGCTTCTAAATCCAAAACGCAGCTATCTAACAGAACGGTTGTCAATGTGTGCACTCAACTTCCAGAGTTAAACCCGTGTGTGGATTCAGCAGTCTGCAAACACTTTCTCTGCAGAGTCCCAAAACAGGCGTTTTCAGCCCATTACCGGCATATGGAAGAAACAGCAGTAAGCACAGGGAAATATCTGCTTCTAAATCCAAAACGCAGCTATCTAACAGAACGGTTGTCAATGTGTGCACTCAACTTCCAGAGTTAAACCCGTGTGTGGATTCAGCAGTCTGCAAACACTTTCTCTGCAGAGTCCCAAAACAGGCGTTTTCAGCCCATTACCGGCATATGGAAGAAACAGCAGTAAGCACAGGGAAATATCTGCTTCTAAATCCAAAACGCAGCTATCTAACAGAACGGTTGTCAATGTGTGCACTCAACTTCCAGAGTTAAACCCGTGTGTGGATTCAGCAGTCTGCAAACACTTTCTCTGCAGAGTCCCAAAACAGGCGTTTTCAGCCCATTACCGGCATATGGAAGAAACAGCAGTAAGCACAGGGACATATCTGCTTCTAAATCCAAAACGCAGCTATCTAACAGAACGGTTGTCAATGTGTGCACTCAACTTCCAGAGTTAAACCCGTGTGTGGATTCAGCAGTCTGCAAACATCTTCTCTGCAGAGTCCCAAAACAGGCGTTTTCAGCCATTACAGGCATATGGAAGAAACAGCAGTAAGCACAGGGAAATATCTGCTTCTAAATCCAAAACGCAGCTATCTAACAGAACGGTTGTCAATGTGTGCACTCAACTTCCAGAGTTAAACCCGTGTGTGGATTCAGCAGTCTGCAAACACTTTCTCTGCAGAGTCCCAAAACAGGCGTTTTCAGCCCATTACCGGCATATGGAAGAAACAGCAGTAAGCACAGGGAAATATCTGCTTCTAAATCCAAAACGCAGCTATCTAACAGAACGGTTGTCAATGTGTGCACTCAACTTCCAGAGTTAAACCCGTGTGTGGATTCAGCAGTCTGCAAACACTTTCTCTGCAGAGTCCCAAAACAGGCGTTTTCAGCCCATTACCGGCATATGGAAGAAACAGCAGTAAGCACAGGGAAATATCTGCTTCTAAATCCAAAACGCAGCTATCTAACAGAACGGTTGTCAATGTGTGCACTCAACTTCCAGAGTTAAACCCGTGTGTGGATTCAGCAGTCTGCAAACACTTTCTCTGCAGAGTCCCAAAACAGGCGTTTTCAGCCCATTACCGGCATATGGAAGAAACAGCAGTAAGCACAGGGAAATATCTGCTTCTAAATCCAAAACGCAGCTATCTAACAGAACGGTTGTCAATGTGTGCACTCAACTTCCAGAGTTAAACCCGTGTGTGGATTCAGCAGTCTGCAAACACTTTCTCTGCAGAGTCCCAAAACAGGCGTTTTCAGCCCATTACCGGCATATGGAAGAAACAGCAGTAAGCACAGGGAAATATCTGCTTCTAAATCCAAAACGCAGCTATCTAACAGAACGGTTGTCAATGTGTGCACTCAACTTCCAGAGTTAAACCCGTGTGTGGATTCAGCAGTCTGCAAACACTTTCTCTGCAGAGTCCCAAAACAGGCGTTTTCAGCCCATTACCGGCATATGGAAGAAACAGCAGTAAGCACAGGGAAATATCTGCTTCTAAATCCAAAACGCAGCTATCTAACAGAACGGTTGTCAATGTGTGCACTCAACTTCCAGAGTTAAACCCGTGTGTGGATTCAGCAGTCTGCAAACACTTTCTCTGCAGAGTCCCAAAACAGGCGTTTTCAGCCCATTACCGGCATATGGAAGAAACAGCAGTAAGCACAGGGAAATATCTGCTTCTAAATCCAAAACGCAGCTATCTAACAGAACGGTTGTCAATGTGTGCACTCAACTTCCAGAGTTAAACCCGTGTGTGGATTCAGCAGTCTGCAAACATCTTCTCTGCAGAGTCCCAAAACAGGCGTTTTCAGCCCATTACCGGCATATGGAAGAAACAGCAGTAAGCACAGGGAAATATCTGCTTCTAAATCCAAAACGCAGCTATCTAACAGAACGGTTGTCAATGTGTGCACTGAACTTCCAGAGTTAAACCCGTGTGTGGATTCAGCAGTCTGCAAACATCTTCTCTGCAGAGTCCCAAAACAGGCGTTTTCAGCCCATTACCGGCATATGGAAGAAACAGCAGTAAGCACAGGGAAATATCTGCTTCTAAATCCAAAACGCAGCTATCTAACAGAACGGTTGTCAATGTGTGCACTCAACTTCCAGAGTTAAACCCGTGTGTGGATTCAGCAGTCTGCAAACACTTTCTCTGCAGAGTCCCAAAACAGGCGTTTTCAGCCCATTACCGGCATATGGAAGAAACAGCAGTAAGCACAGGGAAATATCTGTTTCTAAATCCAAAACGCAGCTATCTAACAGAACGGTTGTCAATGTGTGCACTCAACTTCCAGAGTTAAACCCGTGTGTGGATTCAGCAGTCTGCAAACACTTTCTCTGCAGAGTCCCAAAACAGGCGTTTTCAGCCCATTACCGGCATATGGAAGAAACAGCAGTAAGCACAGGGAAATATCTGCTTCTAAATCCAAAACGCAGCTATCTAACAGAACGGTTGTCAATGTGTGCACTCAACTTCCAGAGTTAAACCCGTGTGTGGATTCAGCAGTCTGCAAACACTTTCTCTGCAGAGTCCCAAAACAGGCGTTTTCAGCCCATTACCGGCATATGGAAGAAACAGCAGTAAGCACAGGGAAGTATCTGCTTCTAAATCCAAAACGCAGCTATCTAACAGAACGGTTGTCAATGTGTGCACTCAACTTCCAGAGTTAAACCCGTGTGTGGATTCAGCAGTCTGCAAACACTTTCTCTGCAGAGTCCCAAAACAGGCGTTTTCAGCCCATTACCGGCATATGGAAGAAACAGCAGTAAGCACAGGGAAATATCTGTTTCTAAATCCAAAACGCAGCTATCTAACAGAACGGTTGTCAATGTGTGCACTCAACTTCCAGAGTTAAACCCGTGTGTGGATTCAGCAGTCTGCAAACACTTTCTCTGCAGAGTCCCAAAACAGGCGTTTTCAGCCCATTACCGGCATATGGAAGAAACAGCAGTAAGCACAGGGAAATATCTGCTTCTAAATCCAAAACGCAGCTATCTAACAGAACGGTTGTCAATGTGTGCACTCAACTTCCAGAGTTAAACCCGTGTGTGGATTCAGCAGTCTGCAAACACTTTCTCTGCAGAGTCCCAAAACAGGCGTTTTCAGCCCATTACCGGCATATGGAAGAAACAGCAGTAAGCACAGGGAAATATCTGCTTCTAAATCCAAAACGCAGCTATCTAACAGAACGGTTGTCAATGTGTGCACTCAACTTCCAGAGTTAAACCCGTGTGTGGATTCAGCAGTCTGCAAACACTTTCTCTGCAGAGTCCCAAAACAGGCGTTTTCAGCCCATTACCGGCATATGGAAGAAACAGCAGTAAGCACAGGGAAATATCTGCTTCTAAATCCAAAACGCAGCTATCTAACAGAACGGTTGTCAATGTGTGCACTCAACTTCCAGAGTTAAACCCGTGTGTGGATTCAGCAGTCTGCAAACACTTTCTCTGCAGAGTCCCAAAACAGGCGTTTTCAGCCCATTACCGGCATATGGAAGAAACAGCAGTAAGCACAGGGAAATATCTGCTTCTAAATCCAAAACGCAGCTATCTAACAGAACGGTTGTCAATGTGTGCACTCAACTTCCAGAGTTAAACCCGTGTGTGGATTCAGCAGTCTGCAAACATCTTCTCTGCAGAGTCCCAAAACAGGCGTTTTCAGCCATTACAGGCATATGGAAGAAACAGCAGTAAGCACAGGGAAATATCTGCTTCTAAATCCAAAACGCAGCTATCTAACAGAACGGTTGTCAATGTGTGCACTCAACTTCCAGAGTTAAACCCGTGTGTGGATTCAGCAGTCTGCAAACACTTTCTCTGCAGAGTCCCAAAACAGGCGTTTTCAGCCCATTACCGGCATATGGAAGAAACAGCAGTAAGCACAGGGAAATATCTGCTTCTAAATCCAAAACGCAGCTATCTAACAGAACGGTTGTCAATGTGTGCACTCAACTTCCAGAGTTAAACCCGTGTGTGGATTCAGCAGTCTGCAAACACTTTCTCTGCAGAGTCCCAAAACAGGCGTTTTCAGCCCATTACCGGCATATGGAAGAAACAGCAGTAAGCACAGGGAAATATCTGCTTCTAAATCCAAAACGCAGCTATCTAACAGAACGGTTGTCAATGTGTGCACTCAACTTCCAGAGTTAAACCCGTGTGTGGATTCAGCAGTCTGCAAACACTTTCTCTGCAGAGTCCCAAAACAGGCGTTTTCAGCCCATTACCGGCATATGGAAGAAACAGCAGTAAGCACAGGGAAATATCTGCTTCTAAATCCAAAACGCAGCTATCTAACAGAACGGTTGTCAATGTGTGCACTCAACTTCCAGAGTTAAACCCGTGTGTGGATTCAGCAGTCTGCAAACATCTTCTCTGCAGAGTCCCAAAACAGGCGTTTTCAGCCCATTACCGGCATATGGAAGAAACAGCAGTAAGCACAGGGAAATATCTGCTTCTAAATCCAAAACGCAGCTATCTAACAGAACGGTTGTCAATGTGTGCCCTCAATTTCCAGAATTAAACCCATTTGTGCATTCAGCAGTCTGCAAACATCTTCTCTGCAGAGTCCCAAAACAGGCGTTTTCAGCCCATTACCGGCATATGGAAGAAACAGCAGTAAGCACAGGGAAATATCTGCTTCTAAATCCAAAACGCAGCTATCTAACAGAACGGTTGTCAATGTGTGCACTCAACTTCCAGTGTTAAACCCGTGTGTGGATTCAGCAGTCTGCAAACACTTTCTCTGCAGAGTCCCAAAACAGGCGTTTTCAGCCCATTACCGGCATATGGAAGAAACAGCAGTAAGCACAGGGAAATATCTGCTTCTAAATCCAAAACGCAGCTATCTAACAGAACGGTTGTCAATGTGTGCACTCAACTTCCAGAGTTAAACCCGTGTGTGGATTCAGCAGTCTGCAAACACTTTCTCTGCAGAGTCCCAAAACAGGCGTTTTCAGCCCATTACCGGCATATGGAAGAAACAGCAGTAAGCACAGGGAAATATCTGCTTCTAAATCCAAAACGCAGCTATCTAACAGAACGGTTGTCAATGTGTGCACTCAACTTCCAGAGTTAAACCCGTGTGTGGATTCAGCAGTCTGCAAACACTTTCTCTGCAGAGTCCCAAAACAGGCGTTTTCAGCCCATTACCGGCATATGGAAGAAACAGCAGTAAGCACAGGGAAATATCTGCTTCTAAATCCAAAACGCAGCTATCTAACAGAACGGTTGTCAATGTGTGCACTCAACTTCCAGAGTTAAACCCGTGTGTGGATTCAGCAGTCTGCAAACACTTTCTCTGCAGAGTCCCAAAACAGGCGTTTTCAGCCCATTACCGGCATATGGAAGAAACAGCAGTAAGCACAGGGAAATATCTGCTTCTAAATCCAAAACGCAGCTATCTAACAGAACGGTTGTCAATGTGTGCACTCAACTTCCAGAGTTAAACCCGTGTGTGGATTCAGCAGTCTGCAAACATCTTCTCTGCAGAGTCCCAAAACAGGCGTTTTCAGCCCATTACCGGCATATGGAAGAAACAGCAGTAAGCACAGGGAAATATCTGCTTCTAAATCCAAAACGCAGCTATCTAACAGAACGGTTGTCAATGTGTGCACTGAACTTCCAGAGTTAAACCCGTGTGTGGATTCAGCAGTCTGCAAACATCTTCTCTGCAGAGTCCCAAAACAGGCGTTTTCAGCCCATTACCGGCATATGGAAGAAACAGCAGTAAGCACAGGGAAATATCTGCTTCTAAATCCAAAACGCAGCTATCTAACAGAACGGTTGTCAATGTGTGCACTCAACTTCCAGAGTTAAACCCGTGTGTGGATTCAGCAGTCTGCAAACACTTTCTCTGCAGAGTCCCAAAACAGGCGTTTTCAGCCCATTACCGGCATATGGAAGAAACAGCAGTAAGCACAGGGAAATATCTGTTTCTAAATCCAAAACGCAGCTATCTAACAGAACGGTTGTCAATGTGTGCACTCAACTTCCAGAGTTAAACCCGTGTGTGGATTCAGCAGTCTGCAAACACTTTCTCTGCAGAGTCCCAAAACAGGCGTTTTCAGCCCATTACCGGCATATGGAAGAAACAGCAGTAAGCACAGGGAAATATCTGCTTCTAAATCCAAAACGCAGCTATCTAACAGAACGGTTGTCAATGTGTGCACTCAACTTCCAGAGTTAAACCCGTGTGTGGATTCAGCAGTCTGCAAACACTTTCTCTGCAGAGTCCCAAAACAGGCGTTTTCAGCCCATTACCGGCATATGGAAGAAACAGCAGTAAGCACAGGGAAATATCTGCTTCTAAATCCAAAACGCAGCTATCTAACAGAACGGTTGTCAATGTGTGCACTCAACTTCCAGAGTTAAACCCGTGTGTGGATTCAGCAGTCTGCAAACACTTTCTCTGCAGAGTCCCAAAACAGGCGTTTTCAGCCCATTACCGGCATATGGAAGAAACAGCAGTAAGCACAGGGAAATATCTGTTTCTAAATCCAAAACGCAGCTATCTAACAGAACGGTTGTCAATGTGTGCACTCAACTTCCAGAGTTAAACCCGTGTGTGGATTCAGCAGTCTGCAAACACTTTCTCTGCAGAGTCCCAAAACAGGCGTTTTCAGCCCATTACCGGCATATGGAAGAAACAGCAGTAAGCACAGGGAAATATCTGCTTCTAAATCCAAAACGCAGCTATCTAACAGAACGGTTGTCAATGTGTGCACTCAACTTCCAGAGTTAAACCCGTGTGTGGATTCAGCAGTCTGCAAACACTTTCTCTGCAGAGTCCCAAAACAGGCGTTTTCAGCCCATTACCGGCATATGGAAGAAACAGCAGTAAGCACAGGGAAATATCTGCTTCTAAATCCAAAACGCAGCTATCTAACAGAACGGTTGTCAATGTGTGCACTCAACTTCCAGAGTTAAACCCGTGTGTGGATTCAGCAGTCTGCAAACACTTTCTCTGCAGAGTCCCAAAACAGGCGTTTTCAGCCCATTACCGGCATATGGAAGAAACAGCAGTAAGCACAGGGAAATATCTGCTTCTAAATCCAAAACGCAGCTATCTAACAGAACGGTTGTCAATGTGTGCACTCAACTTCCAGAGTTAAACCCGTGTGTGGATTCAGCAGTCTGCAAACACTTTCTCTGCAGAGTCCCAAAACAGGCGTTTTCAGCCCATTACCGGCATATGGAAGAAACAGCAGTAAGCACAGGGAAATATCTGCTTCTAAATCCAAAACGCAGCTATCTAACAGAACGGTTGTCAATGTGTGCACTCAACTTCCAGAGTTAAACCCGTGTGTGGATTCAGCAGTCTGCAAACACTTTCTCTGCAGAGTCCCAAAACAGGCGTTTTCAGCCCATTACCGGCATATGGAAGAAACAGCAGTAAGCACAGGGAAATATCTGCTTCTAAATCCAAAACGCAGCTATCTAACAGAACGGTTGTCAATGTGTGCACTCAACTTCCAGAGTTAAACCCGTGTGTGGATTCAGCAGTCTGCAAACATCTTCTCTGCAGAGTCCCAAAACAGGCGTTTTCAGCCATTACAGGCATATGGAAGAAACAGCAGTAAGCACAGGGAAATATCTGCTTCTAAATCCAAAACGCAGCTATCTAACAGAACGGTTGTCAATGTGTGCACTCAACTTCCAGAGTTAAACCCGTGTGTGGATTCAGCAGTCTGCAAACACTTTCTCTGCAGAGTCCCAAAACAGGCGTTTTCAGCCCATTACCGGCATATGGAAGAAACAGCAGTAAGCACAGGGAAATATCTGCTTCTAAATCCAAAACGCAGCTATCTAACAGAACGGTTGTCAATGTGTGCACTCAACTTCCAGAGTTAAACCCGTGTGTGGATTCAGCAGTCTGCAAACACTTTCTCTGCAGAGTCCCAAAACAGGCGTTTTCAGCCCATTACCGGCATATGGAAGAAACAGCAGTAAGCACAGGGAAATATCTGCTTCTAAATCCAAAACGCAGCTATCTAACAGAACGGTTGTCAATGTGTGCACTCAACTTCCAGAGTTAAACCCGTGTGTGGATTCAGCAGTCTGCAAACACTTTCTCTGCAGAGTCCCAAAACAGGCGTTTTCAGCCCATTACCGGCATATGGAAGAAACAGCAGTAAGCACAGGGAAATATCTGCTTCTAAATCCAAAACGCAGCTATCTAACAGAACGGTTGTCAATGTGTGCACTCAACTTCCAGAGTTAAACCCGTGTGTGGATTCAGCAGTCTGCAAACCTCTTCTCTGCAGAGTCCCAAAACAGGCGTTTTTAGCCCATTACCGGCATATGGAAGAAACAGCAGTAAGCACAGGGAAATATCTGCTTCTAAATCCAAAACGCAGCTATCTAACAGAACGGTTGTCAATGTGTGCCCTCAACTTCCAGAGTTAAACCCATTTGTGCATTCAGCAGTCTGCAAACATCTTCTCTGCAGAGTCCCAAAACAGGCGTTTTCAGCCCATTACCGGCATATGGAAGAAACAGCAGTAAGCACAGGGAAATATCTGCTTCTAAATCCAAAACGCAGCTATCTAACAGAACGGTTGTCAATGTGTGCACTCAACTTCCAGAGTTAAACCCGTGTGTGGATTCAGCAGTCTGCAAACACTTTCTCTGCAGAGTCCCAAAACAGGCGTTTTCAGCCCATTACCGGCATATGGAAGAAACAGCAGTAAGCACAGGGAAATATCTGCTTCTAAATCCAAAACGCAGCTATCTAACAGAACGGTTGTCAATGTGTGCACTCAACTTCCAGAGTTAAACCCGTGTGTGGATTCAGCAGTCTGCAAACACTTTCTCTGCAGAGTCCCAAAACAGGCGTTTTCAGCCCATTACCGGCATATGGAAGAAACAGCAGTAAGCACAGGGAAATATCTGCTTCTAAATCCAAAACGCAGCTATCTAACAGAACGGTTGTCAATGTGTGCACTCAACTTCCAGAGTTAAACCCGTGTGTGGATTCAGCAGTCTGCAAACACTTTCTCTGCAGAGTCCCAAAACAGGCGTTTTCAGCCCATTACCGGCATATGGAAGAAACAGCAGTAAGCACAGGGAAATATCTGCTTCTAAATCCAAAACGCAGCTATCTAACAGAACGGTTGTCAATGTGTGCACTCAACTTCCAGAGTTAAACCCGTGTGTGGATTCAGCAGTCTGCAAACACTTTCTCTGCAGAGTCCCAAAACAGGCGTTTTCAGCCCATTACCGGCATATGGAAGAAACAGCAGTAAGCACAGGGAAATATCTGCTTCTAAATCCAAAACGCAGCTATCTAACAGAACGGTTGTCAATGTGTGCACTCAACTTCCAGAGTTAAACCCGTGTGTGGATTCAGCAGTCTGCAAACATCTTCTCTGCAGAGTCCCAAAACAGGCGTTTTCAGCCCATTACCGGCATATGGAAGAAACAGCAGTAAGCACAGGGAAATATCTGCTTCTAAATCCAAAACGCAGCTATCTAACAGAACGGTTGTCAATGTGTGCACTGAACTTCCAGAGTTAAACCCGTGTGTGGATTCAGCAGTCTGCAAACATCTTCTCTGCAGAGTCCCAAAACAGGCGTTTTCAGCCCATTACCGGCATATGGAAGAAACAGCAGTAAGCACAGGGAAATATCTGCTTCTAAATCCAAAACGCAGCTATCTAACAGAACGGTTGTCAATGTGTGCACTCAACTTCCAGAGTTAAACCCGTGTGTGGATTCAGCAGTCTGCAAACACTTTCTCTTCAGAGTCCCAAAACAGGCGTTTTCAGCCCATTACCGGCATATGGAAGAAACAGCAGTAAGCACAGGGAAATATCTGTTTCTAAATCCAAAACGCAGCTATCTAACAGAACGGTTGTCAATGTGTGCACTCAACTTCCAGAGTTAAACCCGTGTGTGGATTCAGCAGTCTGCAAACACTTTCTCTGCAGAGTCCCAAAACAGGCGTTTTCAGCCCATTACCGGCATATGGAAGAAACAGCAGTAAGCACAGGGAAATATCTGCTTCTAAATCCAAAACGCAGCTATCTAACAGAACGGTTGTCAATGTGTGCACTCAACTTCCAGAGTTAAACCCGTGTGTGGATTCAGCAGTCTGCAAACACTTTCTCTGCAGAGTCCCAAAACAGGCGTTTTCAGCCCATTACCGGCATATGGAAGAAACAGCAGTAAGCACAGGGAAATATCTGCTTCTAAATCCAAAACGCAGCTATCTAACAGAACGGTTGTCAATGTGTGCACTCAACTTCCAGAGTTAAACCCGTGTGTGGATTCAGCAGTCTGCAAACACTTTCTCTGCAGAGTCCCAGAACAGGCGTTTTCAGCCCATTACCGGCATATGGAAGAAACAGCAGTAAGCACAGGGAAATATCTGCTTCTAAATCCAAAACGCAGCTATCTAACAGAACGGTTGTCAATGTGTGCACTCAACTTCCAGAGTTAAACCCGTGTGTGGATTCAGCAGTCTGCAAACACTTTCTCTGCAGAGTCCCAAAACAGGCGTTTTCAGCCCATTACCGGCATATGGAAGAAACAGCAGTAAGCACAGGGAAATATCTGCTTCTAAATCCAAAACGCAGCTATCTAACAGAACGGTTGTCAATGTGTGCACTCAACTTCCAGAGTTAAACCCGTGTGTGGATTCAGCAGTCTGCAAACACTTTCTCTGCAGAGTCCCAAAACAGGCGTTTTCAGCCCATTACCGGCATATGGAAGAAACAGCAGTAAGCACAGGGAAATATCTGCTTCTAAATCCAAAACGCAGCTATCTAACAGAACGGTTGTCAATGTGTGCACTCAACTTCCAGAGTTAAACCCGTGTGTGGATTCAGCAGTCTGCAAACACTTTCTCTGCAGAGTCCCAAAACAGGCGTTTTCAGCCCATTACCGGCATATGGAAGAAACAGCAGTAAGCACAGGGAAATATCTGCTTCTAAATCCAAAACGCAGCTATCTAACAGAACGGTTGTCAATGTGTGCACTCAACTTCCAGAGTTAAACCCGTGTGTGGATTCAGCAGTCTGCAAACACTTTCTCTGCAGAGTCCCAAAACAGGCGTTTTCAGCCCATTACCGGCATATGGAAGAAACAGCAGTAAGCACAGGGAAATATCTGCTTCTAAATCCAAAACGCAGCTATCTAACAGAACGGTTGTCAATGTGTGCACTCAACTTCCAGAGTCAAACCCGTGTGTGGATTCAGCAGTCTGCAAACACTTTCTCTGCAGAGTCCCAAAACAGGCGTTTTCAGCCCATTACCGGCATATGGAAGAAACAGCAGTAAGCACAGGGAAATATCTGCTTCTAAATCCAAAACGCAGCTATCTAACAGAACGGTTGTCAATGTGTGCACTCAACTTCCAGAGTTAAACCCGTGTGTGGATTCAGCAGTCTGCAAACATCTTCTCTGCAGAGTCCCAAAACAGGCGTTTTCAGCCATTACAGGCATATGGAAGAAACAGCAGTAAGCACAGGGAAATATCTGCTTCTAAATCCAAAACGCAGCTATCTAACAGAACGGTTGTCAATGTGTGCACTCAACTTCCAGAGTTAAACCCGTGTGTGGATTCAGCAGTCTGCAAACACTTTCTCTGCAGAGTCCCAAAACAGGCGTTTTCAGCCCATTACCGGCATATGGAAGAAACAGCAGTAAGCACAGGGAAATATCTGCTTCTAAATCCAAAACGCAGCTATCTAACAGAACGGTTGTCAATGTGTGCACTCAACTTCCAGAGTTAAACCCGTGTGTGGATTCAGCAGTCTGCAAACACTTTCTCTGCAGAGTCCCAAAACAGGCGTTTTCAGCCCATTACCGGCATATGGAAGAAACAGCAGTAAGCACAGGGAAATATCTGTTTCTAAATCCAAAACGCAGCTATCTAACAGAACGGTTGTCAATGTGTGCACTCAACTTCCAGAGTTAAACCCGTGTGTGGATTCAGCAGTCTGCAAACACTTTCTCTGCAGAGTCCCAAAACAGGCGTTTTCAGCCCATTACCGGCATATGGAAGAAACAGCAGTAAGCACAGGGAAATATCTGCTTCTAAATCCAAAACGCAGCTATCTAACAGAACGGTTGTCAATGTGTGCCCTCAACTTCCAGAGTTAAACCCATTTGTGCATTCAGCAGTCTGCAAACATCTTCTCTGCAGAGTCCCAAAACAGGCGTTTTCAGCCCATTACCGGCATATGGAAGAAACAGCAGTAAGCACAGGGAAATATCTGCTTCTAAATCCAAAACGCAGCTATCTAACAGAACGGTTGTCAATGTGTGCACTCAACTTCCAGAGTTAAACCCGTGTGTGGATTCAGCAGTCTGCAAACACTTTCTCTGCAGAGTCCCAAAACAGGCGTTTTCAGCCCATTACCGGCATATGGAAGAAACAGCAGTAAGCACAGGGAAATATCTGCTTCTAAATCCAAAACGCAGCTATCTAACAGAACGGTTGTCAATGTGTGCACTCAACTTCCAGAGTTAAACCCGTGTGTGGATTCAGCAGTCTGCAAACACTTTCTCTGCAGAGTCCCAAAACAGGCGTTTTCAGCCCATTACCGGCATATGGAAGAAACAGCAGTAAGCACAGGGAAATATCTGCTTCTAAATCCAAAACGCAGCTATCTAACAGAACGGTTGTCAATGTGTGCACTCAACTTCCAGAGTTAAACCCGTGTGTGGATTCACCAGTCTGCAAACACTTTCTCTGCAGAGTCCCAAAACAGGCGTTTTCAGCCCATTACCGGCATATGGAAGAAACAGCAGTAAGCACAGGGAAATATCTGCTTCTAAATCCAAAACGCAGCTATCTAACAGAACGTTTGTCAATGTGTGCACTCAACTTCCAGAGTTAAACCCGTGTGTGGATTCAGCAGTCTGCAAACACTTTCTGTGCAGAGTCTCAAAACAGGCCTTTCCGGCCCAGTACAGGCATATATAAGAAAGAGCATTAAGACTGCGTCTAAAACTCAGAAGAAACGTTTCTTTCAAACTGCTCGGCCTTGTGTTCTTTGGCCTAAGGGAGTTGAATCTATGTTTAGATTCAGCGAGATAGAAACACGTTTATTCTAGGAGCTGTCTTTGGATATTTCAGATTGAATGGGAGTATATGCTGTAAAGAGAAATATCTGTTTCTAAAACCAAAATGGATCTATCTAGCAGAGTGGTTGTGAATGTGTGCCTTCGGCTTAAAGAGGTAAACTGCTCTTCTCATGCAGCACTTTAGAAACCCTTTCTATGCAAATTCTCATACCGACCTTTCCAGCAAAACACCAGCCTATAGGAAATAGCAGTAAGACTGCATCTTTAACATGGAAGAAACTGTTTTCAAACTGCTCTGCTGTGTGTTCATTCATATAAGAGACTTGAATATATGTTCAGATTCAGCTAGTTAGCAACACGTTTCTTCCAGGAGCTGTGTTTGCCTATTCCAGAGTATACTGGAGTATAAGATGTAAAGACAAATGTCTCGTTCCAAAAGAAAAGCGGATGATCTAATGGAATGGTTGTCAATGTGTGCATTCAACTTACTGAGCTAAACTGCTGTTTGTATGCAGCAGTTTAGAAAACATTTCTGTGTAGATTCTCAAACAGACATTTCCAGCAAAATACCGGCCTATAAGAAATAGCAGTAAGACTGCGTCTAAAACTCAGAGGGAACGTTTCTTTCAAACTGCTCTGCAGTGTGTTCGTTCACCAAAGGTCGTTGAATCTATGTTTGGATTCAGCGAGTTTGAAACACGTTTATTCTAGGAGCTGCATTTCGATATTCCAGAGTGTATGGGAGTAAATGCTGTAAAGAGAAATATCTGTTTCTAAAACCAAAACGGAGCTATCTAACAGAATGGTTGTGAATGTGTGCATTCAACTTAAAGGGTTAATCTGCTCTTCTTAGGCAGCAGTTTAGAAACCCTTTATATGCAAATTCTAAAATCAACATTTGCAGCAAAACACCAGCCTAAAAGAAGTAGCAGTAAGACTGCATCTATAACATAGAAGAAACGTTTTCTTCAAAATGCTCTGCTCTGTGTTCATTCACCTAAGAGTCTTGAGTATATGTTCAGATTCAGCGAGTAAGAAACACGTTTCTTCCAGGAGCTGCATTTGCATATTCCAGAGTGTACTGGAGTATAAGGTTTAAAGTGAAATATCTGGTTCTAAAACAAACACGGAGCCATCTAACAGAATGGTTGTCACTGTGTGCATTCAGCTTATTGAGATAAACTGTTGTTTCTATGCAGCAGTTTAGAAAAGATTTTTGTGCAGATTCTAAAACAGACATTCCCAGCAAAATACCGGCCTCTAAGAAATAGCAATAAGACTGCGTCTAAAACTCAAATAAAACGTTTCTTTCAAACTGCTGTGCTGTGTGTTCGTTCACCTAAGGGAGTTGAATCTATGTTTAGATTCAGCGACTTAGAAACACGTCTATTCTGGGAGCTGCGTTTGGCTATTCCAGAATGAATGGGAGTATATGCTGTAACTAGAAACACAGGCTTCTAAAACCAAAACGGAGCTAGCTAACAGAATGATTGTGAATGAGGGCATTCAACTTAACGAATTAAACTGCTCCACTTAAGCAGCAGTTTACAAACCATTTATATGGACATTCTAAAACCAACATTTCCAGGAAAACACCAGCCTAAAAGCAATAGCAGTAACAGTGCATCTATAACATGGAAGAAATGTTTTTTTCAAACTCCTCTGCTGTGTGTTCATTCACCTAAGAGACTTCAATATATGCACAGATTCAGCGAGTTACAAACACGTTTCTTCCAGGAGCTGCGTATGCATATATCAGAGTGTACTGGGGTACAAGATGTAAAGAGAAATATCTGATTATACTTAGAAACCCGTTTCTTTTAGGAGCTGCGTTTGGATATTCCAGAGTGAATGAGAGTATATGCTGTAAAGAGAAATAACTGCTTCTAAAACCAAAAGGCAGCTATCTAACTGAATTGTTGCCAATGCGGGCACTCAACTTCCAGAGATAAACCCGAGTGTGGATTCAGCAGTCTGCAAACACTTTCTGTGCAGAGTCCCAAAAGAGGCGTTTTCAGGCCAATACCGGCATATGGAAGAAACAGCAGTAAGCACAGGGAAATATCTGCTTCTAAATCCAAAACGCAGCTATCTAACAGAATGGTTGTCAATGTGTGCACTCAACTTCCAGAGTTAAACCCGTGTGTGGATTCAGCAGTCTGCAAACACTTTCTCTGCAGAGTCCCCAAACAGGCGTTTTCAGCCCATTACCGGCATATGGAAGAAACAGCAGTAAGCACAGGGAAATATCTGCTTCTAAATCCAAAACGCAGCTATCTAACAGAACGGTTGTCAATGTGTGCACTCAACTTCCAGAGTTAAACCCGTGTGTGGATTCAGCAGTCTGCAAACATCTTCTCTGCAGAGTCCCAAAACAGGCGTTTTCAGCCCATTACCGGCATATGGAAGAAACAGCAGTAAGCACAGGGAAATATCTGCTTCTAAATCCAAAACGCAGCTATCTAACAGAACGGTTGTCAATGTGTGCACTCAACTTCCAGAGTTAAACCCGTGTGTGGATTCAGCAGTCTGCAAACACTTTCTCTGCAGAGTCCCAAAACAGGCGTTTTCAGCCCATTACCGGCATATGGAAGAAACAGCAGTAAGCACAGGGAAATATCTGCTTCTAAATCCAAAACGCAGCTATCTAACAGAACGGTTGTCAATGTGTGCACTCAACTTCCAGAGTTAAACCCGTGTGTGGATTCAGCAGTCTGCAAACACTTTCTCTGCAGAGTCCCAAAACAGGCGTTTTCAGCCCATTACCGGCATATGGAAGAAACAGCAGTAAGCACAGGGAAATATCTGCTTCTAAATCCAAAACGCAGCTATCTAACAGAACGGTTGTCAATGTGTGCACTCAACTTCCAGAGTTAAACCCGTGTGTGGATTCAGCAGTCTGCAAACACTTTCTCTGCAGAGTCCCAAAACAGGCGTTTTCAGCCCATTACCGGCATATGGAAGAAACAGCAGTAAGCACAGGGAAATATCTGCTTCTAAATCCAAAACGCAGCTATCTAACAGAACGGTTGTCAATGTGTGCACTCAACTTCCAGAGTTAAACCCGTTTGTGCATTCAGCAGTCTGCAAACATCTTCTCTGCAGAGTCCCAAAACAGGCGTTTTCAGCCCATTACCGGCATATGGAAGAAACAGCAGTAAGCACAGGGAAATATCTGCTTCTAAATCCAAAACGCAGCTATCTAACAGAACGGTTGTCAATGTGTGCACTCAACTTCCAGAGTTAAACCCGTGTGTGGATTCAGCAGTCTGCAAACATCTTCTCTGCAGAGTCCCAAAACAGGCGTTTTCAGCCCATTACCGGCATATGGAAGAAACAGCAGTAAGCACAGGGAAATATCTGCTTCTAAATCCAAAACGCAGCTATCTAACAGAACGGTTGTCAATGTGTGCACTCAACTTCCAGAGTTAAACCCGTGTGTGGATTCAGCAGTCTGCAAACATCTTCTCTGCAGAGTCCCAAAACAGGCGTTTTCAGCCCATTACCGGCATATGGAAGAAACAGCAGTAAGCACAGGGAAATATCTGCTTCTAAATCCAAAACGCAGCTATCTAACAGAACGGTTGTCAATGTGTGCACTCAACTTCCAGAGTTAAACCCGTGTGTGGATTCAGCAGTCTGCAAACACTTTCTCTGCAGAGTCCCAAAACAGGCGTTTTCAGCCCATTACCGGCATATGGAAGAAACAGCAGTAAGCACAGGGAAATATCTGCTTCTAAATCCAAAACGCAGCTATCTAACAGAACGGTTGTCAATGTGTGCACTCAACTTCCAGAGTTAAACCCGTTTGTGCATTCAGCAGTCTGCAAACATCTTCTCTGCAGAGTCCCAAAACAGGCGTTTTCAGCCCATTACCGGCATATGGAAGAAACAGCAGTAAGCACAGGGAAATATCTGCTTCTAAATCCAAAACGCAGCTATCTAACAGAACGGTTGTCAATGTGTGCACTCAACTTCCAGAGTTAAACCCGTGTGTGGATTCAGCAGTCTGCAAACATCTTCTCTGCAGAGTCCCAAAACAGGCGTTTTCAGCCCATTACCGGCATATGGAAGAAACAGCGGTAAGCACAGGGAAATATCTGCTTCTAAATCCAAAACGCAGCTATCTAACAGAACGGTTGTCAATGTGTGCACTCAACTTCCAGAGTCAAACCCGTGTGTGGATTCAGCAGTCTGCAAACACTTTCTCTGCAGAGTCCCAAAACAGGCGTTTTCAGCCCATTACCGGCATATGGAAGAAACAGCAGTAAGCACAGGGAAATATCTGCTTCTAAATCCAAAACGCAGCTATCTAACAGAACGGTTGTCAATGTGTGCACTCAACTCCCAGAGTTAAACCCGTGTGTGGATTCAGCAGTCTGCAAACACTTTCTCTGCAGAGTCCCAAAACAGGCGTTTTCAGCCCATTACCGGCATATGGAAGAAACAGCAGTAAGCACAGGGAAATATCTGCTTCTAAATCCAAAACGCAGCTATCTAACAGAACGGTTGTCAATGTGTGCACTCAACTTCCAGAGTTAAACCCGTGTGTGGATTCAGCAGTCTGCAAACATCTTCTCTGCAGAGTCCCAAAACAGGCGTTTTCAGCCCATTACCGGCATATGGAAGAAACAGCAGTAAGCACAGGGAAATATCTGCTTCTAAATCCAAAACGCAGCTATCTAACAGAACGGTTGTCAATGTGTGCACTCAACTTCCAGAGTTAAACCCGTGTGTGGATTCAGCAGTCTGCAAACACTTTCTCTGCAGAGTCCCAAAACAGGCGTTTTCAGCCCATTACCGGCATATGGAAGAAACAGCAGTAAGCACAGGGAAATATCTGCTTCTAAATCCAAAACGCAGCTATCTAACAGAACGGTTGTCAATGTGTGCACTCAACTTCCAGAGTTAAACCCGTGTGTGGATTCAGCAGTCTGCAAACACTTTCTCTGCAGAGTCCCAAAACAGGCGTTTTCAGCCCATTACCGGCATATGGAAGAAACAGCAGTAAGCACAGGGAAATATCTGCTTCTAAATCCAAAACGCAGCTATCTAACAGAACGGTTGTCAATGTGTGCACTCAACTTCCAGAGTTAAACCCGTGTGTGGATTCAGCAGTCTGCAAACACTTTCTCTGCAGAGTCCCAAAACAGGCGTTTTCAGCCCATTACCGGCATATGGAAGAAACAGCAGTAAGCACAGGGAAATATCTGCTTCTAAATCCAAAACGCAGCTATCTAACAGAACGGTTGTCAATGTGTGCACTCAACTTCCAGAGTTAAACCGTGTGTGGATTCAGCAGTCTGCAAACATCTTCTCTGCAGAGTCCCAAAACAGGCGTTTTCAGCCCATTACCGGCATATGGAAGAAACAGCAGTAAGCACAGGGAAATATCTGCTTCTAAATCCAAAACGCAGCTCTCTAACAGAACGGTTGTCAATGTGTGCACTCAACTTCCAGAGTTAAACCCGTGTGTGGATTCAGCAGTCTGCAAACACTTTCTCTGCAGAGTCCCAAAACAGGCGTTTTCAGCCCATTACCGGCATATGGAAGAAACAGCAGTAAGCACAGGGAAATATCTGCTTCTAAATCCAAAACGCAGCTATCTAACAGAACGGTTGTCAATGTGTGCACTCAACTTCCAGAGTTAAACCCGTGTGTGGATTCAGCAGTCTGCAAACACTTTCTCTGCAGAGTCCCAAAACAGGCGTTTTCAGCCCATTACCGGCATATGGAAGAAACAGCAGTAAGCACAGGGAAATATCTGCTTCTAAATCCAAAACGCAGCTATCTAACAGAACGGTTGTCAATGTGTGCACTCAACTTCCAGAGTTAAACCCGTGTGTGGATTCAGCAGTCTGCAAACACTTTCTCTGCAGAGTCCCAAAACAGGCGTTTTCAGCCCATTACCGGCATATGGAAGAAACAGCAGTAAGCACAGGGAAATATCTGCTTCTAAATCCAAAACGCAGCTATCTAACAGAACGGTTGTCAATGTGTGCACTCAACTTCCAGAGTTAAACCCGTGTGTGGATTCAGCAGTCTGCAAACACTTTCTCTGCAGAGTCCCAAAACAGGCGTTTTCAGCCCATTACCGGCATATGGAAGAAACAGCAGTAAGCACAGGGAAATATCTGCTTCTAAATCCAAAACGCAGCTATCTAACAGAACGGTTGTCAATGTGTGCACTCAACTTCCAGAGTTAAACCCGTGTGTGGATTCAGCAGTCTGCAAACACTTTCTCTGCAGAGTCCCAAAACAGGCGTTTTCAGCCCATTACCGGCATATGGAAGAAACAGCAGTAAGCACAGGGAAATATCTGCTTCTAAATCCAAAACGCAGCTATCTAACAGAACGGTTGTCAATGTGTGCACTCAACTTCCAGAGTTAAACCCGTGTGTGGATTCAGCAGTCTGCAAACACTTTCTCTGCAGAGTCCCAAAACTGGCGTTTTCAGCCCATTACCGGCATATGGAAGAAACAGCAGTAAGCACAGGGAAATATCTGCTTCTAAATCCAAAACGCAGCTATCTAACAGAACGGTTGTCAATGTGTGCACTCAACTTCCAGAGTTAAACCCGTGTGTGGATTCAGCAGTCTGCAAACACTTTCTCTGCAGAGTCCCAAAACAGGCGTTTTCAGCCCATTACCGGCATATGGAAGAAACAGCAGTAAGCACAGGGAAATATCTGCTTCTAAATCCAAAACGCAGCTATCTAACAGAACGGTTGTCAATGTGTGCACTCAACTTCCAGAGTTAAACCCGTGTGTGGATTCAGCAGTCTGCAAACACTTTCTCTGCAGAGTCCCAAAACAGGCGTTTTCAGCCCATTACCGGCATATGGAAGAAACAGCAGTAAGCACAGGGAAATATCTGCTTCTAAATCCAAAACGCAGCTATCTAACAGAACGGTTGTCAATGTGTGCACTCAACTTCCAGAGTTAAACCCGTGTGTGGATTCAGCAGTCTGCAAACACTTTCTCTGCAGAGTCCCAAAACAGGCGTTTTCAGCCCATTACCGGCATATGGAAGAAACAGCAGTAAGCACAGGGAAATATCTGCTTCTAAATCCAAAACGCAGCTATCTAACAGAACGGTTGTCAATGTGTGCACTCAACTTCCAGAGTTAAACCCGTGTGTGGATTCAGCAGTCTGCAAACACTTTCTCTGCAGAGTCCCAAAACAGGCGTTTTCAGCCCATTACCGGCATATGGAAGAAACAGCAGTAAGCACAGGGAAATATCTGCTTCTAAATCCAAAACGCAGCTATCTAACAGAACGGTTGTCAATGTGTGCACTCAACTTCCAGAGTTAAACCCGTGTGTGGATTCAGCAGTCTGCAAACACTTTCTCTGCAGAGTCCCAAAACTGGCGTTTTCAGCCCATTACCGGCATATGGAAGAAACAGCAGTAAGCACAGGGAAATATCTGCTTCTAAATCCAAAACGCAGCTATCTAACAGAACGGTTGTCAATGTGTGCACTCAACTTCCAGAGTTAAACCCGTGTGTGGATTCAGCAGTCTGCAAACACTTTCTCTGCAGAGTCCCAAAACAGGCGTTTTCAGCCCATTACCGGCATATGGAAGAAACAGCAGTAAGCACAGGGAAATATCTGCTTCTAAATCCAAAACGCAGCTATCTAACAGAACGGTTGTCAATGTGTGCACTCAACTTCCAGAGTTAAACCCGTGTGTGGATTCAGCAGTCTGCAAACACTTTCTCTGCAGAGTCCCAAAACAGGCGTTTTCAGCCCATTACCGGCATATGGAAGAAACAGCAGTAAGCACAGGGAAATATCTGCTTCTAAATCCAAAACGCAGCTATCTAACAGAACGGTTGTCAATGTGTGCACTCAACTTCCAGAGTTAAACCCGTGTGTGGATTCAGCAGTCTGCAAACACTTTCTCTGCAGAGTCCCAAAACAGGCGTTTTCAGCCCATTACCGGCATATGGAAGAAACAGCAGTAAGCACAGGGAAATATCTGCTTCTAAATCCAAAACGCAGCTATCTAACAGAACGGTTGTCAATGTGTGCACTCAACTTCCAGAGTTAAACCCGTGTGTGGATTCAGCAGTCTGCAAACACTTTCTCTGCAGAGTCCCAAAACAGGCGTTTTCAGCCCATTACCGGCATATGGAAGAAACAGCAGTAAGCACAGGGAAATATCTGCTTCTAAATCCAAAACGCAGCTATCTAACAGAACGGTTGTCAATGTGTGCACTCAACTTCCAGAGTTAAACCCGTGTGTGGATTCAGCAGTCTGCAAACACTTTCTCTGCAGAGTCCCAAAACAGGCGTTTTCAGCCCATTACCGGCATATGGAAGAAACAGCAGTAAGCACAGGGAAATATCTGCTTCTAAATCCAAAACGCAGCTATCTAACAGAACGGTTGTCAATGTGTGCACTCAACTTCCAGAGTTAAACCCGTGTGTGGATTCAGCAGTCTGCAAACACTTTCTCTGCAGAGTCCCAAAACAGGCGTTTTCAGCCCATTACCCGGCATATGGAAGAAACAGCAGTAAGCACAGGGAAATATCTGCTTCTAAATCCAAAACGCAGCTATCTAACAGAACGGTTGTCAATGTGTGCACTCAACTTCCAGAGTTAAACCCGTGTGTGGATTCAGCAGTCTGCAAACACTTTCTCTGCAGAGTCCCAAAACAGGCGTTTTCAGCCCATTACCGGCATATGGAAGAAACAGCAGTAAGCACAGGGAAATATCTGCTTCTAAATCCAAAACGCAGCTATCTAACAGAACGGTTGTCAATGTGTGCACTCAACTTCCAGAGTTAAACCCGTGTGTGGATTCAGCAGTCTGCAAACACTTTCTCTGCAGAGTCCCAAAACAGGCGTTTTCAGCCCATTACCGGCATATGGAAGAAACAGCAGTAAGCACAGGGAAATATCTGCTTCTTAAATCCAAAACGCAGCTATCTAACAGAACGGTTGTCAATGTGTGCACTCAACTTCCAGAGTTAAACCCGTGTGTGGATTCAGCAGTCTGCAAACACTTTCTCTGCAGAGTCCCAAAACAGGCGGTTTTCAGCCCATTACCGGCATATGGAAGAAACAGCAGTAAGCACAGGGAAATATCTGCTTCTAAATCCAAAACGCAGCTATCTAACAGAACGGTTGTCAATGTGTGCACTCAACTTCCAGAGTTAAACCCGTGTGTGGATTCAGCAGTCTGCAAACACTTTCTCTGCAGAGTCCCAAAACAGGCGTTTTCAGCCCATTACCGGCATATGGAAGAAACAGCAGTAAGCACAGGGAAATATCTGCTTCTAAATCCAAAACGCAGCTATCTAACAGAACGGTTGTCAATGTGTGCACTCAACTTCCAGAGTTAAACCCGTGTGTGGATTCAGCAGTCTGCAAACACTTTCTCTGCAGAGTCCCAAAACAGGCGTTTTCAGCCCATTACCGGCATATGGGAAGAAACAGCAGTAAGCACAGGGAAATATCTGCTTCTAAATCCAAAACGCAGCTATCTAACAGAACGGTTGTCAATGTGTGCACTCAACTTCCCAGAGTTAAACCCGTGTGTGGATTCAGCAGTCTGCAAACACTTTCTCTGCAGAGTCCCAAAACAGGCGTTTCCAGCCCATTACCGGCATATGGAAGGAAACAGCAGTAACAGCAGGGAAATATCTGCTTCTAAAATCCAAAACGCAGCTATCTAACAGAACGGTTGTCATGTGTGCACTCAACTTCCAGAGTTAAACCCGTGTGTGGATTCAGCAGTCTGCAAACACTTTCTCTGCAGAGTCCCAAAACAGCGTTTTCAGCCCATTACCGGCATATGGAAGAAACAGCAGTAAGCACAGGGAAATATCTGCTTCTAAATCCAAAACGCAGCTATCTAACAGAACGGTTGTCAATGTGTGCACTCAACTTCCAGAGTTAAACCCGTGTGTGGATTCAGCAGTCTGCAAACACTTTCTCTGCAGAGTCCCAAAACAGGCGTTTTCACGCCATTACCGGCATATGGAAGAAACAGCAGTAAGCACAGGGAAATATCTGCTTCTAAATCCAAAACGCAGCTATCTAACAGAACGGTTGTCAATGTGTGCACCTCAACTTCCAGAGTTAAACCCGTGTGTGGATTCAGCAGTCTGCAAACATCTTCTCTGCAGAGTCCCAAAACAGGCGTTTTCAGCCCATTACCGGCATATGGAAGAAACAGCAGTAAGCACAGGGAAATATCTGCGTCTAAATCCAAAACGCAGCTATCTAACAGAACGGTTGTTCAATGTGTGCACGCAACTTCCAGAGTTAAACCCGTGGTGTGATTCAGCAGTCTGCAAACATCTTCTCTGCAGAGTCCCAAAACAGGCGTTTCAGCCCATTACCGCATATGGAAGAAACAGCAGTAAGCACAGGGAAATATCTGCTTCTAAATCCAAAACGCAAGCTATCTAACAGAACGT
>NW_026989251.1:0-50915 GCF_030222135.1 Aotus nancymaae
GAAGAAACAGCAGTAAGCACAGGGAAATATCTGCTTCTAAATCCAAAACGCAGCTATCTAACAGAACGGTTGTCAATGTGTGCACTCAACTTCCAGAGTTAAACCAGTGTGTGGATTCAGCAGTGTGCAAACACTTTCTCTGCAGAGTCCCAAAACAGGCGTTTTCAGCCCATTACCGGCATATGGAAGAAACAGCAGTAAGCACAGGGAAATATCTGCTTCTAAATCCAAAACGCAGCTATCTAACAGAACGGTTGTCAATGTGTGCACTCAACTTCCAGAGTTAAACCCGTGTGTGGATTCAGCAGTCTGCAGAGACTTTCTCTGCAGAGTCCCAAAACAGGCGTTTTCAGCCCATTACCGGCATATGGAAGAAACAGCAGTAAGCACAGGGAAATATCTGCTTCTAAATCCAAAACGCAGCTATCTAACAGAACGGTTGTCAATGTGTGCACTCAACTTCCAGAGTTAAACCCGTGTGTGGATTCAGCAGTCTGCAGAGACTTTCTCTGCAGAGTCCCAAAACAGGCGTTTTCAGCCCATTACCGGCATATGGAAGAAACAGCAGTAAGCACAGGGAAATATCTGCTTCTAAATCCAAAACGCAGCTATCTACAGAACGGTTGTCAATGTGTGCACTCAACTTCCAGAGTTAAACCCGTGTGTGGATTCAGCAGTCTGCAGAGACTTTCTCTGCAGAGTCCCAAAACAGGCGTTTTCAGCCCATTACCGGCATATGGAAGAAACAGCAGTAAGCACAGGGAAATATCTGCTTCTAAATCCAAAACGCAGCTATCTAACAGAACGGTTGTCAATGTGTGCACTCAACTTCCAGAGTTAAACCCGTGTGTGGATTCAGCAGTCTGCAGAGACTTTCTCTGCAGAGTCCCAAAACAGGCGTTTTCAGCCCATTACCGGCATATGGAAGAAACAGCAGTAAGCACAGGGAAATATCTGCTTCTAAATCCAAAACGCAGCTATCTAACAGAACGGTTGTCAATGTGTGCACTCAACTTCCAGAGTTAAACCCGTGTGTGGATTCAGCTTTCTGCAGAGACTTTCTCTGCAGAGTCCCAAAACAGGCGTTTTCAGCCCATTACCGGCATATGGAAGAAACAGCAGTAAGCACAGGGAAGTATCTGCTTCTAAATCCAAAACGCAGCTATCTAACAGAACGGTTGTCAATGTGTGCACTCAACTTCCAGAGTTAAACCCGTGTGTGGATTCAGCAGTCTGCAAACACTTTCTCTGCAGAGTCCCAAAACAGGCGTTTTCAGCCCATTACCGGCATATGGAAGAAACAGCAGTAAGCACAGGGAAATATCTGCTTCTAAATCCAAAACGCAGCTATCTAACAGAACGGTTGTCAATGTGTGCACTCAACTTCCAGAGTTAAACCCGTGTGTGGATTCAGCAGTCTGCAGAGACTTTCTCTGCAGAGTCCCAAAACAGGCGTTTTCAGCCCATTACCGGCATATGGAAGAAACAGCAGTAAGCACAGGGAAATATCTGCTTCTAAATCCAAAACGCAGCTATCTAACAGAACGGTTGTCAATGTGTGCACTCAACTTCCAGAGTTAAACCCGTGTGTGGATTCAGCAGTCTGCAGAGACTTTCTCTGCAGAGTCCCAAAACAGGCGTTTTCAGCCCATTACCGGCATATGGAAGAAACAGCAGTAAGCACAGGGAAATATCTGCTTCTAAATCCAAAACGCAGCTATCTAACAGAACGGTTGTCAATGTGTGCACTCAACTTCCAGAGTTAAACCCGTGTGTGGATTCAGCAGTCTGCAGAGACTTTCTCTGCAGAGTCCCAAAACAGGCGTTTTCAGCCCATTACCGGCATATGGAAGAAACAGCAGTAAGCACAGGGAAATATCTGCTTCTAAATCCAAAACGCAGCTATCTAACAGAACGGTTGTCAATGTGTGCACTCAACTTCCAGAGTTAAACCCGTGTGTGGATTCAGCAGTCTGCAGAGACTTTCTCTGCAGAGTCCCAAAACAGGCGTTTTCAGCCCATTACCGGCATATGGAAGAAACAGCAGTAAGCACAGGGAAATATCTGCTTCTAAATCCAAAACGCAGCTATCTAACAGAACGGTTGTCAATGTGTGCACTCAACTTCCAGAGTTAAACCCGTGTGTGGATTCAGCAGTCTGCAGAGACTTTCTCTGCAGAGTCCCAAAACAGGCGTTTTCAGCCCATTACCGGCATATGGAAGAAACAGCAGTAAGCACAGGGAAATATCTGCTTCTAAATCCAAAACGCAGCTATCTAACAGAACGGTTGTCAATGTGTGCACTCAACTTCCAGAGTTAAACCCGTGTGTGGATTCAGCAGTCTGCAGAGACTTTCTCTGCAGAGTCCCAAAACAGGCGTTTTCAGCCCATTACCGGCATATGGAAGAAACAGCAGTAAGCACAGGGAAATATCTGCTTCTAAATCCAAAACGCAGCTATCTAACAGAACGGTTGTCAATGTGTGCACTCAACTTCCAGAGTTAAACCCGTGTGTGGATTCAGCAGTCTGCAGAGACTTTCTCTGCAGAGTCCCAAAACAGGCGTTTTCAGCCCATTACCGGCATATGGAAGAAACAGCAGTAAGCACAGGGAAATATCTGCTTCTAAATCCAAAACGCAGCTATCTAACAGAACGGTTGTCAATGTGTGCACTCAACTTCCAGAGTTAAACCCGTGTGTGGATTCAGCAGTCTGCAGAGACTTTCTCTGCAGAGTCCCAAAACAGGCGTTTTCAGCCCATTACCGGCATATGGAAGAAACAGCAGTAAGCACAGGGAAATATCTGCTTCTAAATCCAAAACGCAGCTATCTAACAGAACGGTTGTCAATGTGTGCACTCAACTTCCAGAGTTAAACCCGTGTGTGGATTCAGCAGTCTGCAGAGACTTTCTCTGCAGAGTCCCAAAACAGGCGTTTTCAGCCCATTACCGGCATATGGAAGAAACAGCAGTAAGCACAGGGAAATATCTGCTTCTAAATCCAAAACGCAGCTATCTAACAGAACGGTTGTCAATGTGTGCACTCAACTTCCAGAGTTAAACCCGTGTGTGGATTCAGCAGTCTGCAGAGACTTTCTCTGCAGAGTCCCAAAACAGGCGTTTTCAGCCCATTACCGGCATATGGAAGAAACAGCAGTAAGCACAGGGAAATATCTGCTTCTAAATCCAAAACGCAGCTATCTAACAGAACGGTTGTCAATGTGTGCACTCAACTTCCAGAGTTAAACCCGTGTGTGGATTCAGCAGTCTGCAGAGACTTTCTCTGCAGAGTCCCAAAACAGGCGTTTTCAGCCCATTACCGGCATATGGAAGAAACAGCAGTAAGCACAGGGAAATATCTGCTTCTAAATACAAAACGCAGCTATCTAACAGAACGGTTGTCAATGTGTGCACTCAACTTCCAGAGTTAAACCCGTGTGTGGATTCAGCAGTCTGCAGAGACTTTCTCTGCAGAGTCCCCAAACAGGCGTTTTCAGCCCATTACCGGCATATGGAAGAAACAGCAGTAAGCACAGGGAAATATCTGCTTCTAAATCCAAAACGCAGCTATCTAACAGAACGGTTGTCAATGTGTGCACTCAACTTCCAGAGTTAAACCCGTGTGTGGATTCAGCAGTCTGCAGAGACTTTCTCTGCAGAGTCCCAAAACAGGCGTTTTCAGCCCATTACCGGCATATGGAAGAAACAGCAGTAAGCACAGGGAAATATCTGCTTCTAAATCCAAAACGCAGCTATCTAACAGAACGGTTGTCAATGTGTGCACTCAACTTCCAGAGTTAAACCCGTGTGTGGATTCAGCAGTCTGCAGAGACTTTCTCTGCAGAGTCCCAAAACAGGCGTTTTCAGCCCACTACCGGCATATGGAAGAAACAGCAGTAAGCACAGGGAAATATCTGCTTCTAAATCCAAAACGCAGCTATCTAACAGAACGGTTGTCAATGTGTGCACTCAACTTCCAGAGTTAAACCCGTGTGTGGATTCAGCAGTCTGCAGAGACTTTCTCTGCAGAGTCCCAAAACAGGCGTTTTCAGCCCATTACCGGCATATGGAAGAAACAGCAGTAAGCACAGGGAAATATCTGCTTCTAAATCCAAAACGCAGCTATCTAACAGAACGGTTGTCAATGTGTGCACTCAACTTCCAGAGTTAAACCCGTGTGTGGATTCAGCAGTCTGCAGAGACTTTCTCTGCAGAGTCCCAAAACAGGCGTTTTCAGCTCATTACCGGCATATGGAAGAAACAGCAGTAAGCACAGGGAAATATCTGCTTCTAAATCCAAAACGCAGCTATCTAACAGAACGGTTGTCAATGTGTGCACTCAACTTCCAGAGTTAAACCCGTGTGTGGATTCAGCAGTCTGCAGAGACTTTCTCTGCAGAGTCCCAAAACAGGCGTTTTCAGCCCACTACCGGCATATGGAAGAAACAGCAGTAAGCACAGGGAAATATCTGCTTCTAAATCCAAAACGCAGCTATCTAACAGAACGGTTGTCAATGTGTGCACTCAACTTCCAGAGTTAAACCCGTGTGTGGATTCAGCAGTCTGCAGAGACTTTCTCTGCAGACTCCCAAAACAGGCGTTTTCAGCCCATTACCGGCATATGGAAGAAACAGCAGTAAGCACAGGGAAATATCTGCTTCTGAATCCAAAACGCAGCTATCTAACAGAACGGTTGTCAATGTGTGCACTCAACTTCCATAGTTAAACCCGTGTGTGGATTCAGCAGTCTGCAGAGACTTTCTCTGCAGAGTCCCAAAACAGGCGTTTTCAGCCCATTACCGGCATATGGAAGAAACAGCAGTAAGCACAGGGAAATATCTGCTTCTAAATCCAAAACGCAGCTATCTAACAGAACGGTTGTCAATGTGTGCACTCAACTTCCAGAGTTAAACCCGTGTGTGGATTCAGCAGTCTGCAGAGACTTTCTCTGCAGAGTCCCAAAACAGGCGTTTTCAGCCCATTACCGGCATATGGAAGAAACAGCAGTAAGCACAGGGAAATATCTGCTTCTAAATCCAAAACGCAGCTATCTAACAGAACGGTTGTCAATGTGTGCACTCAACTTCCAGAGTTAAACCCGTGTGTGGATTCAGCAGTCTGCAGAGACTTTCTCTGCAGAGTCCCAAAACAGGCGTTTTCAGCCCATTACCGGCATATGGAAGAAACAGCAGTAAGCACAGGGAAATATCTGCTTCTAAATCCAAAACGCAGCTATCTAACAGAACGGTTGTCAATGTGTGCACTCAACTTCCAGAGTTAAACCCGTGTGTGGATTCAGCAGTCTGCAGAGACTTTCTCTGCAGAGTCCCAAAACAGGCGTTTTCAGCCCATTACCGGCATATGGAAGAAACAGCAGTAAGCACAGGGAAATATCTGCTTCTAAATCCAAAACGCAGCTATCTAACAGAACGGTTGTCAATGTGTGCACTCAACTTCCAGAGTTGAACCCGTGTGTGGATTCAGCAGTCTGCAGAGACTTTCTCTGCAGAGTCCCAAAACAGGCGTTTTCAGCCCATTACCGGCATATGGAAGAAACAGCAGTAAGCACAGGGAAATATCTGCTTCTAAATCCAAAACGCAGCTATCTAACAGAACGGTTGTCAATGTGTGCACTCAACTTCCAGAGTTAAACCCGTGTGTGGATTCAGCAGTCTGCAGAGACTTTCTCTGCAGAGTCCCAAAACAGGCGTTTTCAGCCCATTACCGGCATATGGAAGAAACAGCAGTAAGCACAGGGAAATATCTGCTTCTGAATCCAAAACGCAGCTATCTAACAGAACGGTTGTCAATGTGTGCACTCAACTTCCAGAGTTAAACCCGTGTGTGGATTCAGCAGTCTGCAGAGACTTTCTCTGCAGAGTCCCAAAACAGGCGTTTTCAGCCCATTACCGGCATATGGAAGAAACAGCAGTAAGCACAGGGAAATATCTGCTTCTGAATCCAAAACGCAGCTATCTAACAGAACGGTTGTCAATGTGTGCACTCAACTTCCAGAGTTAAACCCGTGTGTGGATTCAGCAGTCTGCAGAGACTTTCTCTGCAGAGTCCCAAAACAGGCGTTTTCAGCCCATTACCGGCATATGGAAGAAACAGCAGTAAGCACAGGGAAATATCTGCTTCTAAATCCAAAACGCAGCTATCTAACAGAACGGTTGTCAATGTGTGCACTCAACTTCCAGAGTTAAACCCGTGTGTGGATTCAGCAGTCTGCAGAGACTTTCTCTGCAGAGTCCCAAAACAGGCGTTTTCAGCCCATTACCGGCATATGGAAGAAACAGCAGTAAGCACAGGGAAATATCTGCTTCTAAATCCAAAACGCAGCTATCTAACAGAACGGTTGTCAATGTGTGCACTCAACTTCCAGAGTTAAACCCGTGTGTGGATTCAGCAGTCTGCAGAGACTTTCTCTGCAGAGTCCCAAAACAGGCGTTTTCAGCCCATTACCGGCATATGGAAGAAACAGCAGTAAGCACAGGGAAATATCTGCTTCTAAATCCAAAACGCAGCTATCTAACAGAACGGTTGTCAATGTGTGCACTCAACTTCCAGAGTTAAACCCGTGTGTGGATTCAGCAGTCTGCAGAGACTTTCTCTGCAGAGTCCCAAAACAGGCGTTTTCAGCCCATTACCGGCATATGGAAGAAACAGCAGTAAGCACAGGGAAATATCTGCTTCTAAATCCAAAACGCAGCTATCTAACAGAACGGTTGTCAATGTGTGCACTCAACTTCCAGAGTTAAACCCGTGTGTGGATTCAGCAGTCTGCAGAGACTTTCTCTGCAGAGTCCCAAAACAGGCGTTTTCAGCCCATTACCGGCATATGGAAGAAACAGCAGTAAGCACAGGGAAATATCTGCTTCTAAATCCAAAACGAAGCTATCTAACAGAACGGTTGTCAATGTGTGCACTCAACTTCCAGAGTTAAACCCGTGTGTGGATTCAGCAGTCTGCAGAGACTTTCTCTGCAGAGTCCCAAAACAGGCGTTTTCAGCCCATTACCGGCATATGGAAGAAACAGCAGTAAGCACAGGGAAATATCTGCTTCTAAATCCAAAACGCAGCTATCTAACAGAACGGTTGTCAATGTGTGCACTCAACTTCCAGAGTTAAACCCGTGTGTGGATTCAGCAGTCTGCAGAGACTTTCTCTGCAGAGTCCCAAAACAGGCGTTTTCAGCCCATTACCGGCATATGGAAGAAACAGCAGTAAGCACAGGGAAATATCTGCTTCTAAATCCAAAACGCAGCTATCTAACAGAACGGTTGTCAATGTGTGCACTCAACTTCCAGAGTTAAACCCGTGTGTGGATTCAGCAGTCTGCAGAGACTTTCTCTGCAGAGTCCCAAAACAGGCGTTTTCAGCCCATTACCGGCATATGGAAGAAACAGCAGTAAGCACAGGGAAATATCTGCTTCTAAATCCAAAACGCAGCTATCTAACAGAACGGTTGTCAATATGTGCACTCAACTTCCAGAGTTAAACCCGTGTGTGGATTCAGCAGTCTGCAGAGACTTTCTCTGCAGAGTCCCAAAACAGGCGTTTTCAGCCCATTACCGGCATATGGAAGAAACAGCAGTAAGCACAGGGAAATATCTGTTTCTAAATCCAAAACGCAGCTATCTAACAGAACGGTTGTCAATGTGTGCACTCAACTTCCAGAGTTAAACCCGTGTGTGGATTCAGCAGTCTGCAGAGACTTTCTCTGCAGAGTCCCAAAACAGGCGTTTTCAGCCCATTACCGGCATATGGAAGAAACAGCAGTTAAGCACAGGGAAATATCTGCTTCTAAATCCAAAACGCAGCTATCTAACAGAACGGTTGTCAATGTGTGCACTCAACTTCCAGAGTTAAACCCGTGTGTGGATTCAGCAGTCTGCAGAGACTTTCTCTGCAGAGTCCCAAAACAGGCGTTTTCAGCCCATTACCGGCATATGGAAGAAACAGCAGTAAGCACAGGGAAATATCTGCTTCTAAATCCAAAACGCAGCTATCTAACAGAACGGTTGTCAATGTGTGCACTCAACTTCCAGAGTTGAACCCGTGTGTGGATTCAGCAGTCTGCAGAGACTTTCTCTGCAGAGTCCCAAAACAGGCGTTTTCAGCCCATTACCGGCATATGGAAGAAACAGCAGTAAGCACAGGGAAATATCTGCTTCTAAATCCAAAACGCAGCTATCTAACAGAACGGTTGTCAATGTGTGCACTCAACTTCCAGAGTTAAACCCGTGTGTGGATTCAGCAGTCTGCAGAGACTTTCTCTGCAGAGTCCCAAAACAGGCGTTTTCAGCCCATTACCGGCATATGGAAGAAACAGCAGTAAGCACAGGGAAATATCTGCTTCTGAATCCAAAACGCAGCTATCTAACAGAACGGTTGTCAATGTGTGCACTCAACTTCCATAGTTAAACCCGTGTGTGGATTCAGCAGTCTGCAGAGACTTTCTCTGCAGAGTCCCAAAACAGGCGTTTTCAGCCCATTACCGGCATATGGAAGAAACAGCAATAAGCACAGGGAAATATCTGCTTCTAAATCCAAAACGCAGCTATCTAACAGAACGGTTGTCAATGTGTGCACTCAACTTCCAGAGTTAAACCCGTGTGTGGATTCAGCAGTCTGCAGAGACTTTCTCTGCAGAGTCCCAAAACAGGCGTTTTCAGCCCATTACCGGCATATGGAAGAAACAGCAGTAAGCACAGGGAAATATCTGCTTCTAAATCCAAAACGCAGCTATCTAACAGAACGGTTGTCAATGTGTGCACTCAACTTCCAGAGTTAAACCCGTGTGTGGATTCAGCACTCTGCAGAGACTTTCTCTGCAGAGTCCCAAAACAGGCGTTTTCAGCCCATTACCGGCATATGGAAGAAACAGCAGTAAGCACAGGGAAATATCTGCTTCTAAATCCAAAACGCAGCTATCTAACAGAACGGTTGTCAATGTGTGCACTCAACTTCCAGAGTTAAACCCGTGTGTGGATTCAGCAGTCTGCAGAGACTTTCTCTGCAGAGTCCCAAAACAGGCGTTTTCAGCCCATTACCGGCATATGGAAGAAACAGCAGTTAAGCACAGGGAAATATCTGCTTCTAAATCCAAAACGCAGCTATCTAACAGAACGGTTGTCAATATGTGCACTCAACTTCCAGAGTTAAACCCGTGTGTGGATTCAGCAGTCTGCAGAGACTTTCTCTGCAGAGTCCCAAAACAGGCGTTTTCAGCCCATTACCGGCATATGGAAGAAACAGCAGTAAGCTCAGGGAAATATCTGCTTCTAAATCCAAAACGCAGCTATCTAACAGAACGGTTGTCAATGTGTGCACTCAACTTCCAGAGTTAAACCCGTGTGTGGATTCAGCAGTCTGCAGAGACTTTCTCTGCAGAGTCCCAAAACAGGCGTTTTCAGCCCATTACCGGCATATGGAAGAAACAGCAGTAAGCACAGGGAAATATCTGCTTCTAAATCCAAAACGCAGCTATCTAACAGAACGGTTGTCAGTGCGTGCACTCAACTTCCAGAGTTAAACCCGTGTGTGGATTCAGCAGTCTGCAGAGACTTTCTCTGCAGAGTCCCAAAACAGGCGTTTTCAGCCCATTACCGGCATATGGAAGAAACAGCAGTAAGCACAGGGAAATATCTGCTTCTAAATCCAAAACGCAGCTATCTAACAGAACGGTTGTCAATGTGTGCACTCAACTTCCAGAGTTAAACCCGTGTGTGGATTCAGCAGTCTGCAGAGACTTTCTCTGCAGAGTCCCAAAACAGGCGTTTTCAGCCCATTACCGGCATATGGAAGAAACAGCAGTAAGCACAGGGAAATATCTGCTTCTAAATCCAAAACGCAGCTATCTAACAGAACGGTTGTCAATGTGTGCACTCAACTTCCAGAGTTAAACCCGTGTGTGGATTCAGCAGTCTGCAGAGACTTTCTCTGCAGAGTCCCAAAACAGGCGTTTTCAGCCCATTACCGGCATATGGAAGAAACAGCAGTAAGCACAGGGAAATATCTGCTTCTAAATCCAAAACGCAGCTATCTAACAGAACGGTTGTCAATGTGTGCACTCAACTTCCAGAGTTAAACCCGTGTGTGGATTCAGCAGTCTGCAGAGACTTTCTCTGCAGAGTCCCAAAACAGGCGTTTTCAGCCCATTACCGGCATATGGAAGAAACAGCAGTAAGCACAGGGAAATATCTGCTTCTAAATACAAAACGCAGCTATCTAACAGAACGGTTGTCAATGTGTGCACTCAACTTCCAGAGTTAAACCCGTGTGTGGATTCAGCAGTCTGCAGAGACTTTCTCTGCAGAGTCCCAAAACAGGCGTTTTCAGCCCATTACCGGCATATGGAAGAAACAGCAGTAAGCACAGGGAAATATCTGCTTCTAAATCCAAAACGCAGCTATCTAACAGAACGGTTGTCAATGTGTGCACTCAACTTCCAGAGTTAAACCCGTGTGTGGATTCAGCAGTCTGCAGAGACTTTCTCTGCAGAGTCCCAAAACAGGCGTTTTCAGCCCATTACCGGCATATGGAAGAAACAGCAGTAAGCACAGGGAAATATCTGCTTCTAAATCCAAAACGCAGCTATCTAACAGAACGGTTGTCAATGTGTGCACTCAACTTCCAGAGTTAAACCCGTGTGTGGATTCAGCAGTCTGCAGAGACTTTCTCTGCAGAGTCCCAAAACAGGCGTTTTCAGCCCATTACCGGCATATGGAAGAAACAGCAGTAAGCACAGGGAAATATCTGCTTCTAAATCCAAAACGAAGCTATCTAACAGAACGGTTGTCAATGTGTGCACTCAACTTCCAGAGTTAAACCCGTGTGTGGATTCAGCAGTCTGCAGAGACTTTCTCTGCAGAGTCCCAAAACAGGCGTTTTCAGCCCATTACCGGCATATGGAAGAAACAGCAGTAAGCACAGGGAAATATCTGCTTCTAAATCCAAAACGCAGCTATCTAACAGAACGGTTGTCAATGTGTGCACTCAACTTCCAGAGTTAAACCCGTGTGTGGATTCAGCAGTCTGCAGAGACTTTCTCTGCAGAGTCCCAAAACAGGCGTTTTCAGCCCATTACCGGCCTATGGAAGAAACAGCAGTTAAGCACAGGGAAATATCTGCTTCTAAATCCAAAACGCAGCTATCTAACAGAACGGTTGTCAATGTGTGCACTCAACTTCCAGAGTTAAACCCGTGTGTGGATTCAGCAGTCTGCAGAGACTTTCTCTGCAGAGTCCCAAAACAGGCGTTTTCAGCCCATTACCGGCCTATGGAAGAAACAGCAGTTAAGCACAGGGAAATATCTGCTTCTAAATCCAAAACGCAGCTATCTAACAGAACGGTTGTCAATGTGTGCACTCAACTTCCAGAGTTAAACCCGTGTGTGGATTCAGCAGTCTGCAGAGACTTTCTCTGCAGAGTCCCAAAACAGGCGTTTTCAGCCCATTACCGGCATATGGAAGAAACAGCAGTAAGCACAGGGAAATATCTGCTTCTAAATCCAAAACGCAGCTATCTAACAGAACGGTTGTCAATGTGTGCACTCAACTTCCAGAGTTAAACCCGTGTGTGGATTCAGCAGTCTGCAGAGACTTTCTCTGCAGAGTCCCAAAACAGGCGTTTTCAGCCCATTACCGGCATATGGAAGAAACAGCAGTAAGCACAGGGAAATATCTGCTTCTAAATCCAAAACGCAGCTATCTAACAGAACGGTTGTCAATGTGTGCACTCAACTTCCAGAGTTAAACCCGTGTGTGGATTCAGCAGTCTGCAGAGACTTTCTCTGCAGAGTCCCAAAACAGGCGTTTTCAGCCCATTACCGGCATATGGAAGAAACAGCAGTAAGCACAGGGAAATATCTGCTTCTAAATCCAAAACGCAGCTATCTAACAGAACGGTTGTCAATGTGTGCACTCAACTTCCAGAGTTAAACCCGTGTGTGGATTCAGCAGTCTGCAGAGACTTTCTCTGCAGAGTCCCAAAACAGGCGTTTTCAGCCCATTACCGGCATATGGAAGAAACAGCAGTAAGCACAGGGAAATATCTGCTTCTAAATCCAAAACGCAGCTATCTAACAGAACGGTTGTCAATGTGTGCACTCAACTTCCAGAGTTAAACCCGTGTGTGGATTCAGCAGTCTGCAGAGACTTTCTCTGCAGAGTCCCAAAACAGGCGTTTTCAGCCCATTACCGGCATATGGAAGAAACAGCAGTAAGCACAGGGAAATATCTGCTTCTAAATCCAAAACGCAGCTATCTAACAGAACGGTTGTCAATGTGTGCACTCAACTTCCAGAGTTAAACCCGTGTGTGGATTCAGCAGTCTGCAGAGACTTTCTCTGCAGAGTCCCAAAACAGGCGTTTTCAGCCCATTACCGGCATATGGAAGAAACAGCAGTAAGCACAGGGAAATATCTGCTTCTAAATCCAAAACGCAGCTATCTAACAGAACGGTTGTCAATGTGTGCACTCAACTTCCAGAGTTAAACCCGTGTGTGGATTCAGCAGTCTGCAGAGACTTTCTCTGCAGAGTCCCAAAACAGGCGTTTTCAGCCCATTACCGGCATATGGAAGAAACAGCAGTAAGCACAGGGAAATATCTGCTTCTAAATCCAAAACGCAGCTATCTAACAGAACGGTTGTCAATGTGTGCACTCAACTTCCAGAGTTAAACCCGTGTGTGGATTCAGCAGTCTGCAGAGACTTTCTCTGCAGAGTCCCAAAACAGGCGTTTTCAGCCCATTACCGGCATAGGGAAGAAACAGCAGTAAGCACAGGGAAATATCTGCTTCTAAATCCAAAACGCAGCTATCTAACAGAACGGTTGTCAATGTGTGCACTCAACTTCCAGAGTTAAACCCGTGTGTGGATTCAGCAGTCTGCAGAGACTTTCTCTGCAGAGTCCCAAAACAGGCGTTTTCAGCCCATTACCGGCATATGGAAGAAACAGCAGTAAGCACAGGGAAATATCTGCTTCTAAATCCAAAACGCAGCTATCTAACAGAACGGTTGTCAATGTGTGCACTCAACTTCCAGAGTTAAACCCGTGTGTGGATTCAGCAGTCTGCAGAGACTTTCTCTGCAGAGTCCCAAAACAGGCGTTTTCAGCCCATTACCGGCATATGGAAGAAACAGCAGTAAGCACAGGGAAATATCTGCTTCTAAATCCAAAACGCAGCTATCTAACAGAACGGTTGTCAATGTGTGCACTCAACTTCCAGAGTTAAACCCGTGTGTGGATTCAGCAGTCTGCAGAGACTTTCTCTGCAGAGTCCCAAAACAGGCGTTTTCAGCCCATTACCGGCATATGGAAGAAACAGCAGTAAGCACAGGGAAATATCTGCTTCTAAATCCAAAACGAAGCTATCTAACAGAACGGTTGTCAATGTGTGCACTCAACTTCCAGAGTTAAACCCGTGTGTGGATTCAGCAGTCTGCAGAGACTTTCTCTGCAGAGTCCCAAAACAGGCGTTTTCAGCCCATTACCGGCATATGGAAGAAACAGCAGTAAGCACAGGGAAATATCTGCTTCTAAATCCAAAACGCAGCTATCTAACAGAACGGTTGTCAATGTGTGCACTCAACTTCCAGAGTTAAACCCGTGTGTGGATTCAGCAGTCTGCAGAGACTTTCTCTGCAGAGTCCCAAAACAGGCGTTTTCAGCCCATTACCGGCATATGGAAGAAACAGCAGTAAGCACAGGGAAATATCTGCTTCTAAATCCAAAACGCAGCTATCTAACAGAACGGTTGTCAATGTGTGCACTCAACTTCCAGAGTTAAACCCGTGTGTGGATTCAGCAGTCTGCAAACACTTTCTCGGCAGAGTCCCAAAACAGGCGTTTTCAGCCCATTACCGGCATATGGAAGAAACAGCAGTAAGCACAGGGAAATATCTGCTTCTAAATCCAAAACGCAGCTACCTAACAGAACGGTTGTCAATGTGTGCACTCAACTTCCAGAGTTAAACCCGTGTGTGGATTCAGCAGTCTGCAGAGACTTTCTCGGCAGAGTCCCAAAACAGGCGTTTTCAGCCCATTACCGGCATATGGAAGAAACAGCAGTAAGCACAGGGAAATATCTGCTTCTAAATCCAAAACGCAGCTATCTAACAGAACGGTTGTCAATGTGTGCACTCAACTTCCAGAGTTAAACCCGTGTGTGGATTCAGCAGTCTGCAGAGACTTTCTCTGCAGAGTCCCAAAACAGGCGTTTTCAGCCCATTACCGGCATATGGAAGAAACAGCAGTAAGCACAGGGAAATATCTGCTTCTAAATCCAAAACGCAGCTATCTAACAGAACGGTTGTCAATGTGTGCACTCAACTTCCAGAGTTAAACCCGTGTGTGGATTCGGCAGTCTGCAGAGACTTTCTCTGCAGAGTCCCAAAACAGGCGTTTTCAGCCCATTACCGGCATATGGAAGAAACAGCAGTAAGCACAGGGAAATATCTGCTTCTAAATCCAAAACGCAGCTATCTAACAGAACGGTTGTCAATGTGTGCACTCAACTTCCAGAGTTAAACCCGTGTGTGGATTCAGCAGTCTGCAGAGACTTTCTCTGCAGAGTCCCAAAACAGGCGTTTTCAGCCCATTACCGGCATATGGAAGAAACAGCAGTAAGCACAGGGAAATATCTGCTTCTAAATCCAAAACGCAGCTATCTAACAGAACGGTTGTCAATGTGTGCACTCAACTTCCAGAGTTAAACCCGTGTGTGGATTCAGCAGTCTGCAGAGACTTTCTCTGCAGAGTCCCAAAACAGGCGTTTTCAGCCCATTACCGGCATATGGAAGAAACAGCAGTAAGCACAGGGAAATATCTGCTTCTAAATCCAAAACGCAGCTATCTAACAGAACGGTTGTCAATGTGTGCACTCAACTTCCAGAGTTAAACCCGTGTGTGGATTCAGCAGTCTGCAGAGACTTTCTCTGCAGAGTCCCAAAACAGGCGTTTTCAGCCCCTTACCGGCATATGGAAGAAACAGCAGTAAGCACAGGGAAATATCTGCTTCTAAATCCAAAACGCAGCTATCTAACAGAACGGTTGTCAATGTGTGCACTCAACTTCCAGAGTTAAACCCGTGTGTGGATTCAGCAGTCTGCAGAGACTTTCTCTGCAGAGTCCCAAAACAGGCGTTTTCAGCCCATTACCGGCATATGGAAGAAACAGCAGTAAGCACAGGGAAATATCTGCTTCTAAATCCAAAACGCAGCTATCTAACAGAACGGTTGTCAATGTGTGCACTCAACTTCCAGAGTTAAACCCGTGTGTGGATTCAGCAGTCTGCAGAGACTTTCTCTGCAGAGTCCCAAAACAGGCGTTTTCAGCCCATTACCGGCATATGGAAGAAACAGCAGTAAGCCCAGGGAAATATCTGCTTCTAAATCCAAAACGCAGCTATCTAACAGAACGGTTGTCAATGTGTGCACTCAACTTCCAGAGTTAAACCCGTGTGTGGATTCAGCAGTCTGCAGAGACTTTCTCTGCAGAGTCCCAAAACAGGCGTTTTCAGCCCATTACCGGCATATGGAAGAAACAGCAGTAAGCACAGGGAAATATCTGCTTCTAAATCCAAAACGCAGCTATCTAACAGAACGGTTGTCAATGTGTGCACTCAACTTCCAGAGTTAAACCCGTGTGTGGATTCAGCAGTCTGCAGAGACTTTCTCTGCAGAGTCCCAAAACAGGCGTTTTCAGCCCATTACCGGCATAGGGAAGAAACAGCAGTAAGCACAGGGAAATATCTGCTTCTAAATCCAAAACGCAGCTATCTAACAGAACGGTTGTCAATGTGTGCACTCAACTTCCAGAGTTAAACCCGTGTGTGGATTCAGCAGTCTGCAGAGACTTTCTCGGCAGAGTCCCAAAACAGGCGTTTTCAGCCCATTACCGGCATATGGAAGAAACAGCAGTAAGCACAGGGAAATATCTGCTTCTAAATCCAAAACGCAGCTATCTAACAGAACGGTTGTCAATGTGTGCACTCAACTTCCAGAGTTAAACCCGTGTGTGGATTCAGCAGTCTGCAGAGACTTTCTCTGCAGAGTCCCAAAACAGGCGTTTTCAGCCCATTACCGGCATATGGAAGAAACAGCAGTAAGCACAGGGAAATATCTGCTTCTAAATCCAAAACGCAGCTATCTAACAGAACGGTTGTCAATGTGTGCACTCAACTTCCAGAGTTAAACCCGTGTGTGGATTCAGCAGTCTGCAGAGACTTTCTCTGCAGAGTCCCAAAACAGGCGTTTTCAGCCCCTTACCGGCATATGGAAGAAACAGCAGTAAGCACAGGGAAATATCTGCTTCTAAATCCAAAACGCAGCTATCTAACAGAACGGTTGTCAATGTGTGCACTCAACTTCCAGAGTTAAACCCGTGTGTGGATTCAGCAGTCTGCAGAGACTTTCTCTGCAGAGTCCCAAAACAGGCGTTTTCAGCCCATTACCGGCATATGGAAGAAACAGCAGTAAGCACAGGGAAATATCTGCTTCTAAATCCAAAACGCAGCTATCTAACAGAACGGTTGTCAATGTGTGCACTCAACTTCCAGAGTTAAACCCGTGTGTGGATTCAGCAGTCTGCAGAGACTTTCTCTGCAGAGTCCCAAAACAGGCGTTTTCAGCCCATTACCGGCATATGGAAGAAACAGCAGTAAGCACAGGGAAATATCTGCTTCTAAATCCAAAACGCAGCTATCTAACAGAACGGTTGTCAATGTGTGCACTCAACTTCCAGAGTTAAACCCGTGTGTGGATTCAGCAGTCTGCAGAGACTTTCTCTGCAGAGTCCCAAAACAGGCGTTTTCAGCCCATTACCGGCATATGGAAGAAACAGCAGTAAGCACAGGGAAATATCTGCTTCTAAATCCAAAACGCAGCTATCTAACAGAACGGTTGTCAATGTGTGCACTCAACTTCCAGAGTTAAACCCGTGTGTGGATTCAGCAGTCTGCAGAGACTTTCTCTGCAGAGTCCCAAAACAGGCGTTTTCAGCCCATTACCGGCATATGGAAGAAACAGCAGTAAGCACAGGGAAATATCTGCTTCTAAATCCAAAACGCAGCTATCTAACAGAACGGTTGTCAATGTGTGCACTCAACTTCCAGAGTTAAACCCGTGTGTGGATTCAGCAGTCTGCAGAGACTTTCTCTGCAGAGTCCCAAAACAGGCGTTTTCAGCCCATTACCGGCATATGGAAGAAACAGCAGTAAGCACAGGGAAATATCTGCTTCTAAATCCAAAACGCAGCTATCTAACAGAACGGTTGTCAATGTGTGCACTCAACTTCCAGAGTTAAACCCGTGTGTGGATTCAGCAGTCTGCAGAGACTTTCTCTGCAGAGTCCCAAAACAGGCGTTTTCAGCCCATTACCGGCATATGGAAGAAACAGCAGTAAGCACAGGGAAATATCTGCTTCTAAATCCAAAACGCAGCTATCTAACAGAACGGTTGTCAATGTGTGCACTCAACTTCCAGAGTTAAACCCGTGTATGGATTCAGCAGTCTGCAGAGACTTTCTCTGCAGAGTCCCAAAACAGGCGTTTTCAGCCCATTACCGGCATATGGAAGAAACAGCAGTAAGCACAGGGAAATATCTGCTTCTAAATCCAAAACGCAGCTATCTAACAGAACGGTTGTCAATGTGTGCACTCAACTTCCAGAGTTAAACCCGTGTGTGGATTCAGCAGTCTGCAGAGACTTTCTCTGCAGAGTCCCAAAACAGGCGTTTTCAGCCCATTACCGGCATATGGAAGAAACGGCAGTTAAGCACAGGGAAATATCTGCTTCTAAATCCAAAACGCAGCTATCTAACAGAACGGTTGTCAATGTGTGCACTCAACTTCCAGAGTTAAACCCGTGTGTGGATTCAGCAGTCTGCAGAGACTTTCTCGGCAGAGTCCCAAAACAGGCGTTTTCAGCCCATTACCGGCATATGGAAGAAACAGCAGTAAGCACAGGGAAATATCTGCTTCTAAATCCAAAACGCAGCTATCTAACAGAACGGTTGTCAATGTGTGCACTCAACTTCCAGAGTTAAACCCGTGTGTGGATTCAGCAGTCTGCAGAGACTTTCTCTGCAGAGTCCCAAAACAGGCGTTTTCAGCCCATTACCGGCATATGGAAGAAACAGCAGTAAGCACAGGGAAATATCTGCTTCTAAATCCAAAACGCAGCTATCTAACAGAACGGTTGTCAATGTGTGCACTCAACTTCCAGAGTTAAACCCGTGTGTGGATTCAGCAGTCTGCAGAGACTTTCTCGGCAGAGTCCCAAAACAGGCGTTTTCAGCCCATTACCGGCATATGGAAGAAACAGCAGTAAGCACAGGGAAATATCTGCTTCTAAATCCAAAACGCAGCTATCTAACAGAACGGTTGTCAATGTGTGCACTCAACTTCCAGAGTTAAACCCGTGTGTGGATTCAGCAGTCTGCAGAGACTTTCTCTGCAGAGTCCCAAAACAGGCGTTTTCAGCCCATTACCGGCATATGGAAGAAACAGCAGTAAGCACAGGGAAATATCTGCTTCTAAATCCAAAACGCAGCTATCTAACAGAACGGTTGTCAATGTGTGCACTCAACTTCCAGAGTTAAACCCGTGTGTGGATTCAGCAGTCTGCAGAGACTTTCTCTGCAGAGTCCCAAAACAGGCGTTTTCAGCCCATTACCGGCATATGGAAGAAACAGCAGTAAGCACAGGGAAATATCTGCTTCTAAATCCAAAACGCAGCTATCTAACAGAACGGTTGTCAATGTGTGCACTCAACTTCCAGAGTTAAACCCGTGTGTGGATTCAGCAGTCTGCAGAGACTTTCTCTGCAGAGTCCCAAAACAGGCGTTTTCAGCCCATTACCGGCATATGGAAGAAACAGCAGTAAGCACAGGGAAATATCTGCTTCTAAATCCAAAACGCAGCTATCTAACAGAACGGTTGTCAATGTGTGCACTCAACTTCCAGAGTTAAACCCGTGTGTGGATTCAGCAGTCTGCAGAGACTTTCTCTGCAGAGTCCCAAAACAGGCGTTTTCAGCCCATTACCGGCATATGGAAGAAACAGCAGTTAAGCACAGGGAAATATCTGCTTCTAAATCCAAAACGCAGCTATCTAACAGAACGGTTGTCAATATGTGCACTCAACTTCCAGAGTTAAACCCGTGTGTGGATTCAGCAGTCTGCAGAGACTTTCTCTGCAGAGTCCCAAAACAGGCGTTTTCAACCCATTACCGGCATATGGAAGAAACAGCAGTAAGCACAGGGAAATATCTGCTTCTAAATCCAAAACGCAGCTATCTAACAGAACGGTTGTCAATGTGTGCACTCAACTTCCAGAGTTAAACCCGTGTGTGGATTCAGCAGTCTGCAGAGACTTTCTCTGCAGAGTCCCAAAACAGGCGTTTTCAGCCCATTACCGGCATATGGAAGAAACAGCAGTAAGCACAGGGAAATATCTGCTTCTAAATCCAAAACGCAGCTATCTAACAGAACGGTTGTCAATGTGTGCACTCAACTTCCAGAGTTAAACCCGTGTGTGGATTCAGCAGTCTGCAGAGACTTTCTCTGCAGAGTCCCAAAACAGGCGTTTTCAGCCCATTACCGGCATATGGAAGAAACAGCAGTAAGCACAGGGAAATATCTGCTTCTAAATCCAAAACGCAGCTATCTAACAGAACGGTTGTCAATGTGTGCACTCAACTTCCAGAGTTAAACCCGTGTGTGGATTCAGCAGTCTGCAGAGACTTTCTCGGCAGAGTCCCAAAACAGGCGTTTTCAGCCCATTACCGGCATATGGAAGAAACAGCAGTAAGCACAGGGAAATATCTGCTTCTAAATCCAAAACGCAGCTATCTAACAGAACGGTTGTCAATGTGTGCACTCAACTTCCAGAGGTAAACCCGTGTGTGGATTCAGCAGTCTGCAGAGACTTTCTCTGCAGAGTCCCAAAACAGGCGTTTTCAGCCCATTACCGGCATATGGAAGAAACAGCAGTAAGCACAGGGAAATATCTGCTTCTAAATCCAAAACGCAGCTATCTAACAGAACGGTTGTCAATGTGTGCACTCAACTTCCAGAGTTAAACCGGTGTGTGGATTCAGCAGTCTGCAAACACTTTCTCTGCAGAGTCCCAAAACAGGCGTTTTCAGCCCATTACCGGCATAGGGAAGAAACAGCAGTAAGCAGAGGGAAATATCTGCTTCTAAATCCAAAACGCAGCTATCTAACAGAACGATTGTCTATGTGTGCACTCAACTTCCAGAGTTAAACCCGTGTGTGGATTCAGCAGTCTGCAGAGACTTTCTCTGCAGAGTCCCAAAACAGGCGTTTTCAGCCCATTACCGGCATTTGGAAGAAACAGCAGTAAGCACAGGGAAATATCTGCTTCTAAATCCAAAACGCAGCTATCTAACAGAACGGTTGTCAATGTGTGCACTCAACTTCCAGAGTTAAACCCGTGTGTGGATTCAGCAGTCTGCAGAGACTTTCTCTGCAGAGTCCCAAAACAGGCGTTTTCAGCCCATTACCGGCATATGGAAGAAACAGCAGTAAGCACAGGGAAATATCTGCTTCTAAATCCAAAACGCAGCTATCTAACAGAACGGTTGTCAATGTGTGCACTCAACTTCCAGAGTTAAACCCGTGTGTGGATTCAGCAGTCTGCAGAGACTTTCTCTGCAGAGTCACAAAAAAGGCGTTTTCAGCCCATTACCGGCATATGGAAGAAACAGCAGTAAGCACAGGGAAATATCTGCTTCTAAATCCAAAACGCAGCTATCTAACAGAACGGTTGTCAATGTGTGCACTCAACTTCCAGAGTTAAACCCGTGTGTGGATTCAGCAGTCTGCAGAGACTTTCTCTGCAGAGTCCCAAAACAGGCGTTTCAGCCCATTACCGGCCTATGGAAGAAACAGCCGTAAGCACAGGGAAATATCTGCTTCTAAATCCAAAACGCAGCTATCTAACAGAACGGTTGTCAATGTGTGCACTCAACTTCCAGAGTTAAACCCGTGTGTGGATTCAGCAGTCTGCAGAGACTTTCTCTGCAGAGTCCCAAAACAGGCGTTTTCAGCCCATTACCGGCATATGGAAGAAACAGCAGTAAGCACAGGGAAATATCTGCTTCTAAATCCAAAACGCAGCTATCTAACAGAACGGTTGTCAATGTGTGCACTCAACTTCCAGAGTTAAACCCGTGTGTGGATTCAGCAGTCTGCAGAGACTTTCTCTGCAGAGTCCCAAAACAGGCGTTTTCAGCCCATTACCGGCATATGGAAGAAACAGCAGTAAGCACAGGGAAATATCTGCTTCTAAATCCAAAACGCAGCTATCTAACAGAACGGTTGTCAATGTGTGCACTCAACTTCCAGAGTTAAACCCGTGTGTGGATTCAGCAGTCTGCAGAGACTTTCTCTGCAGAGTCCCAAAACAGGCGTTTTCAGCCCATTACCGGCATATGGAAGAAACAGCAGTAAGCACAGGGAAATATCTGCTTCTAAATCCAAAACGCAGCTATCTAACAGAACGGTTGTCAATGTGTGCACTCAACTTCCAGAGTTAAACCCGTGTGTGGATCCAGCAGTCTGCAGAGACTTTCTCTGCAGAGTCCCAAAACAGGCGTTTTCAGCCCATTACCGGCATATGGAAGAAACAGCAGTAAGCACAGGGAAATATCTGCTTCTAAATCCAAAACGCAGCTCTCTAAAAGAACGGTTGTCAATGTGTGCACTCAACTTCCAGAGTTAAACCCGTGTGTGGATTCAGCAGTCTGCAGAGACTTTCTCTGCAGAGTCCCAAAACAGGCGTTTTCAGCCCATTACCGGCATAAGGAAGAAACAGCACTAAGCACAGGGAAATATCTGCTTCTAAATCCAAAACGCAGCTATCTAACAGAACGGTTGTCAATGTGTGCACTCAACTTCCAGAGTTAAACCCGTGTGTGGATTCAGGAGTCTGCAGAGACTTTCTCTGCAGAGTCCCAAAACAGGCGTTTTCAGCCCATTACCGGCATAGGGAAGAAACAGCAGTAAGCACAGGGAAATATCTGCTTCTAAGTCCAAAACGCAGCTATCTAACAGAACGGTTGTCAATGTGTGCACTCAACTTCCAGAGTTAAACCCGTGTGTGGATTCAGCATGCTGCAGAGACTTTCTCTGCAGAGTCCCAAAACAGGCGTTTTCAGCCCATTACCGGCATAGGGAAGAAACAGCAGTAAGCACAGGGAAATATCTGCTTCTAAATCCAAAACGCAGCTATCTAACAGAACGGTTGTCAATGTGTGCACTCAACTTCCAGAGTTAAACCCGTGTGTGGATTCAGCAGTCTGCAGAGACTCTCTCTGCAGAGTCCAAAACAGGCGTTTTCAGCCCATTACCGGCATAGGGTAGAAACAGCAGTAAGCACAGGGAAATATCTGCTTCTAAATCCAAAACGCAGCTATCTAACAGAACGGTTGTCAATGTGTGCACTCAACTTCCAGAGTTAAACCCGTGTGTGGATTCAGCAGTCTGCAGAGACTTTCTCTGCAGAGTCCCAAAACAGGCGTTTTCAGCCCATTACCGGCATATGGAAGAAACAGCAGTAAGCACAGGGAAATATCTGCTTCTAAATCCAAAACGCAGCTATCTAACAGAACGGTTGTCAATGTGTGCACTCAACTTCCAGAGTTAAACCCGTGTGTGGATTCAGCAGTCTGCAGAGACTTTCTCTGCAGAGTCCCAAAACAGGCGTTTTCAGCCCATTACCGGCATATGGAAGAAACAGCAGTAAGCACAGGGAAATATCTGCTTCTAAATCCAAAACGCAGCTATCTAACAGAACGGTTGTCAATGTGTGCACTCAACTTCCAGAGTTAAACCCGTGTGTGGATTCAGCAGTCTGCAGAGACTTTCTCTGCAGAGTCCCAAAACAGGCGTTTTCAGCCCATTACCGGCATATGGAAGAAACAGCAGTAAGCACAGGGAAATATCTGCTTCTAAATCCAAAACGCAGCTATCTAACAGAACGGTTGTCAATGTGTGCACTCAACTTCCAGAGTTAAACCCGTGTGTGGATTCGGCAGTCTGCAGAGACTTTCTCTGCAGAGTCCCAAAACAGGCGTTTTCAGCCCATTACCGGCATAGGGAAGAAACAGCAGTAAGCACAGGGAAATATCTGCTTCTAAATCCAAAACGCAGCTATCTAACAGAACGGTTGTCAATGTGTGCACTCAACTTCCAGAGTTAAACCCGTGTGTGGATTCAGCAGTCTGCAGAGACTTTCTCTGCAGAGTCCAAAACAGGCGTTTTCAGCCCATTACCGGCATAGGGAAGAAACAGCAGTAAGCACAGGGAAATATCTGCTTCTAAATCCAAAACGCAGCTATCTAACAGAACGGTTGTCAATGTGTGCACTCAACTTCCAGAGTTAAACCCGTGTGTGGATTCAGCAGTCTGCAGAGACTTTCTCTGCAGAGTCCCAAAACAGGCGTTTTCAGCCCATTACCGGCATATGGAAGAAACAGCAGTAAGCACAGGGAAATATCTGCTTCTAAATCCAAAACGCAGCTATCTAACAGAACGGTTGTCAATGTGTGCACTCAACTTCCAAAGTTAAACCCGTGTGTGGATTCAGCAGTCTGCAGAGACTTTCTCTGCAGAGTCCCAAAACAGGCGTTTTCAGCCCATTACCGGCATATGGAAGAAACAGCAGTAAGCACAGGGAAATATCTGCTTCTAAATCCAAAACGCAGCTATCTAACAGAACGGTTGTCAATGTGTGCACTCAACTTCCAGAGTTAAACCGGTGTGTGGATTCAGCAGTCTGCAAACATTTTCTCTGCAGAGTCCCAAAACAGGCGTTTTCAGCCCATTACCGGCATAGGGAAGAAACAGCAGTAAGCACAGGGAAATATCTGCTTCTAAATCCAAAACGCAGCTATCTAACAGAACGGTTGTCAATGTGTGCACTCAACTTCCAGAGTTAAACCCGTGTGTGGATTCGGCAGTCTGCAGAGACTTTCTCTGCAGAGTCCCAAAACAGGCGTTTTCAGCCCATTACCGGCATAGGGAAGAAACAGCAGTAAGCACAGGGAAATATCTGCTTCTAAATCCAAAACGCAGCTAACTAACAGAACGGTTGTCAATGTGTGCACTCAACTTCCAGAGTTAAACCCGTGTGTGGATTCAGCAGTCTGCAGAGACTTTCTCTGCAGAGTCCCAAAACAGGCGTTTTCAGCCCATTACCGGCATATGGAAGAAACAGCAGTAAGCACAGGGAAATATCTGCTTCTAAATCCAAAACGCAGCTATCTAACAGAACGGTTGTCAATGTGTGCACTCAACTTCCAGAGTTAAACCCGTGTGTGGATTCAGCAGTCTGCAGAGACTTTCTCTGCAGAGTCCCAAAACAGGCGTTTTCAGCCCATTACCGGCATATGGAAGAAACAGCAGTAAGCACAGGGAAATATCTGCTTCTAAATCCAAAACGCAGCTATCTAACAGAACGGTTGTCAATGTGTGCACTCAACTTCCAGAGTTAAACCCGTGTGTGGATTCAGCAGTCTGCAGAGACTTTCTCTGCAGAGTCCCAAAACAGGCGTTTTCAGCCCATTACCGGCATATGGAAGAAACAGCAGTAAGCACAGGGAAATATCTGCTTCTAAATCCAAAACGCAGCTATCTAACAGAACGGTTGTCAATGTGTGCACTCAACTTCCAGAGTTAAACCGGTGTGTGGATTCAGCAGTCTGCAAACACTTTCTCTGCAGAGTCCCAAAACAGGCGTTTTCAGCCCATTACCGGCATAGGGAAGAAACAGCAGTAAGCACAGGGAAATATCTGCTTCTAAATCCAAAACGCAGCTATCTAACAGAACGGTTGTCAATGTGTGCACTCAACTTCCAGAGTTAAACCCGTGTGTGGATTCGGCAGTCTGCAGAGACTTTCTCTGCAGAGTCCCAAAACAGGCGTTTTCAGCCCATTACCGGCATATGGAAGAAACAGCTGTAAGCACAGGGAAATATCTGCTTCTAAATCCAAAACGCAGCTATCTAACAGAACGGTTGTCAATGTGTGCACTCATCTTCCAGAGTTAAACCCGTGTGTGGATTCAGCAGTCTGCAGAGACTTTCTCTGCAGAGTCACAAAACAGGCGTTTTCAGCCCATTACCGGCATATGGAAGAAACAGCAGTAAGCACAGGGAAATATCTGCTTCTAAATCCAAAACGCAGCTATCTAACAGAACGGTTGTCAATGTGTGCACTCAACTTCCAGAGTTAAACCCGTGTGTGGATTCAGCAGTCTGCAGAGACTTTCTCTGCAGAGTCCCAAAACAGGCGTTTTCAGCCCATTACCGGCATATGGAAGAAACAGCAGTAAGCACAGGGAAATATCTGCTTCTAAATCCAAAACGCAGCTATCTAACAGAACGGTTGTCAATGTGTGCACTCAACTTCCAGAGTTAAACCCGTGTGTGGATTCAGCAGTCTGCAGAGACTTTCTCTGCAGAGTCCCAAAACAGGCGTTTTCAGCCCATTACCGGCATATGGAAGAAACAGCAGTAAGCACAGGGAAATATCTGCTTCTAAATCCAAAACGCAGCTATCTAACAGAACGGTTGTCAATGTGTGCACTCAACTTCCAGAGTTAAACCCGTGTGTGGATTCAGCAGTCTGCAGAGACTTTCTCTGCAGAGTCCCAAAACAGGCGTTTTCAGCCCATTACCGGCATATGGAAGAAACAGCAGTAAGCACAGGGAAATATCTGCTTCTAAATCCAAAACGCAGCTATCTAACAGAACGGTTGTCAATGTGTGCACTCAACTTCCAGAGTTAAACCCGTGTGTGGATTCAGCAGTCTGCAGAGACTTTCTCTGCAGAGTCCCAAAACAGGCGTTTTCAGCCCATTACCGGCATATGGAAGAAACAGCAGTAAGCACAGGGAAATATCTGCTTCTAAATCCAAAACGCAGCTATCTAACAGAACGGTTCTCAATGTGTGCACTCAACTTCCAGAGTTAAACCCGTGTGTGGATTCAGCAGTCTGCAGAGACTTTCTCTGCAGAGTCCCAAAACAGGCGTTTTCAGCCCATTACCGGCATATGGAAGAAACAGCAGTAAGCACAGGGAAATATCTGCTTCTAAATCCAAAACGCAGCTATCTAACAGAACGGTTGTCAATGTGTGCACTCAACTTCCAGAGTTAAACCCGTGTGTGGATTCAGCAGTCTGCAGAGACTTTCTCTGCAGAGTCCCAAAACAGGCGTTTTCAGCCCATTACCGGCATATGGAAGAAACAGCAGTAAGCACAGGGAAATATCTGCTTCTAAATCCAAAACGCAGCTATCTAACAGAACGGTTGTCAATGTGTGCACTCAACTTCCAGAGTTAAACCCGTGTGTGGATTCAGCAGTCTGCAAACACTTTCTCTGCAGAGTCCCAAAACAGGCGTTTTCAGCCCATTACCGGCATATGGAAGAAACAGCAGTAAGCACAGGGAAATATCTGCTTCTAAATCCAAAACGCAGCTATCTAACAGAACGGTTGTCAATGTGTGCACTCAACTTCCAGAGTTAAACCCGTGTGTGGATTCGGCAGTCTGCAGAGACTTTCTCTGCAGAGTCCCAAAACAGGCGTTTTCAGCCCATTACCGGCATAGGGAAGAAACAGCAGTAAGCACAGGGAAATATCTGCTTCTAAATCCAAAACGCAGCTATCTAACAGAACGGTTGTCAATGTGTGCACTCAACTTCCAGAGTTAAACCCGTGTGTGGATTCAGCAGTCTGCAGAGACTTTCTCTGCAGAGTCCCAAAACAGGCGTTTTCAGCCCATTACCGGCATATGGAAGAAACAGCAGTAAGCACAGGGAAATATCTGCTTCTAAATCCAAAACGCAGCTATCTAACAGAACGGTTGTCAATGTGTGCACTCAACTTCCAGAGTTAAACCCGTGTGTGGATTCAGCAGTCTGCAGAGACTTTCTCTGCAGAGTCCCAAAACAGGCGTTTTCAGCCCATTACCGGCATATGGAAGAAACAGCAGTAAGCACAGGGAAATATCTGCTTCTAAATCCAAAACGCAGCTATCTAACAGAACGGTTGTCAATGTGTGCACTCAACTTCCAGAGTTAAACCCGTGTGTGGATTCAGCAGTCTGCAGAGACTTTCTCTGCAGAGTCCCAAAACAGGCGTTTTCAGCCCATTACCGGCATATGGAAGAAACAGCAGTAAGCACAGGGAAATATCTGCTTCTAAATCCAAAACGCAGCTATCTAACAGAACGGTTGTCAATGTGTGCACTCAACTTCCAGAGTTAAACCGGTGTGTGGATTCAGCAGTCTGCAAACACTTTCTCTGCAGAGTCCCAAAACAGGCGTTTTCAGCCCATTACCGGCATAGGGAAGAAACGGCAGTAAGCACAGGGAAATATCTGCTTCTAAATCCAAAACGCAGCTATCTAACAGAACGGTTGTCAATGTGTGCACTCAACTTCCAGAGTTAAACCCGTGTGTGGATTCGGCAGTCTGCAGAGACTTTCTCTGCAGAGTCCCAAAACAGGCGTTTTCAGCCCATTACCGGCATATGGAAGAAACAGCAGTAAGCACAGGGAAATATCTGCTTCTAAATCCAAAACGCAGCTATCTAACAGAACGGTTGTCAATGTGTGCACTCAACTTCCAGAGTTAAACCCGTGTGTGGATTCAGCAGTCTGCAGAGACTTTCTCTGCAGAGTCCCAAAACAGGCGTTTTCAGCCCATTACCGGCATATGGAAGAAACAGCAGTAAGCACAGGGAAATATCTGCTTCTAAATCCAAAACGCAGCTATCTAACAGAACGGTTGTCAATGTGTGCACTCAACTTCCAGAGTTAAACCCGTGTGTGGATTCAGCAGTCTGCAGAGACTTTCTCTGCAGAGTCCCAAAACAGGCGTTTTCAGCCCATTACCGGCATATGGAAGAAACAGCAGTAAGCACAGGGAAATATCTGCTTCTAAATCCAAAACGCAGCTATCTAACAGAACGGTTGTCAATGTGTGCACTCAACTTCCAGAGTTAAACCCGTGTGTGGATTCAGCAGTCTGCAGAGACTTTCTCTGCAGAGTCCCAAAACAGGCGTTTTCAGCCCATTACCGGCATATGGAAGAAACAGCAGTAAGCACAGGGAAATATCTGCTTCTAAATCCAAAACGCAGCTATCTAACAGAACGGTTGTCAATGTGTGCACTCAACTTCCAGAGTTAAACCCGTGTGTGGATTCAGCAGTCTGCAGAGACTTTCTCTGCAGAGTCCCAAAACAGGCGTTTTCAGCCCATTACCGGCATATGGAAGAAACAGCAGTAAGCACAGGGAAATATCTGCTTCTAAATCCAAAACGCAGCTATCTAACAGAACGGTTGTCAATGTGTGCACTCAACTTCCAGAGTTAAACCCGTGTGTGGATTCAGCAGTCTGCAGAGACTTTCTCTGCAGAGTCCCAAAACAGGCGTTTTCAGCCCATTACCGGCATATGGAAGAAACAGCAGTAAGCACAGGGAAATATCTGCTTCTAAATCCAAAACGCAGCTATCTAACAGAACGGTTGTCAATGTGTGCACTCAACTTCCAGAGTTAAACCCGTGTGTGGATTCAGCAGTCTGCAGAGACTTTCTCTGCAGAGTCCCAAAACAGGCGTTTTCAGCCCATTACCGGCATATGGAAGAAACAGCAGTAAGCACAGGGAAATATCTGCTTCTAAATCCAAAACGCAGCTATCTAACAGAACGGTTGTCAATGTGTGCACTCAACTTCCGGAGTTAAACCCGTGTGTGGATTCAGCAGTCTGCAGAGACTTTCTCTGCAGAGTCCCAAAACAGGCGTTTTCAGCCCATTACCGGCATATGGAAGAAACAGCAGTAAGCACAGGGAAATATCTGCTTCTAAATCCAAAACGCAGCTATCTAACAGAACGGTTGTCAATGTGTGCACTCAACTTCCAGAGTTAAACCCGTGTGTGGATTCAGCAGTCTGCAGAGACTTTCTCTGCAGAGTCCCAAAACAGGCGTTTTCAGCCCATTACCGGCATATGGAAGAAACAGCAGTAAGCACAGGGAAATATCTGCTTCTAAATCCAAAACGCAGCTATCTAACAGAACGGTTCTCAATGTGTGCACTCAACTTCCAGAGTTAAACCCGTGTGTGGATTCAGCAGTCTGCAGAGACTTTCTCTGCAGAGTCCCAAAACAGGCGTTTTCAGCCCATTACCGGCATATGGAAGAAACAGCAGTAAGCACAGGGAAATATCTGCTTCTAAATCCAAAACGCAGCTATCTAACAGAACGGTTGTCAATGTGTGCACTCAACTTCCAGAGTTAAACCCGTGTGTGGATTCAGCAGTCTGCAGAGACTTTCTCTGCAGAGTCCCAAAACAGGCGTTTTCAGCCCATTACCGGCATAGGGAAGAAACAGCAGTAAGCACAGGGAAATATCTGCTTCTAAATCAAAAACGCAGCTATCTAACAGAACGGTTGTCAATGTGTGCACTCAACTTCCAGAGTTAAACCCGTGTGTGGATTCAGCAGTCTGCAGAGACTTTCTCTGCAGAGTCCCAAAACAGGCGTTTTCAGCCCATTACCGGCATATGGAAGAAACAGCAGTAAGCACAGGGAAATATCTGCTTCTAAATCCAAAACGCAGCTATCTAACAGAACGGTTGTCAATGTGTCCACTCAACTTCCAGAGTTAAACCCGTGTGTGGATTCGGCAGTCTGCAGAGACTTTCTCTGCAGAGTCCCAAAACAGGCGTTTTCAGGCCATTACCGGCATATGGAAGAAACAGCAGTAAGCACAGGGAAATATCTGCTTCTAAATCCAAAACGCAGCTATCTAACAGAACGGTTGTCAATGTGTGCACTCAACTTCCAGAGTTAAACCCGTGTGTGGATTCGGCAGTCTGCAGAGACTTTCTCTGCAGAGTCCCAAAACAGGCGTTTTCAGCCCATTACCGGCATATGGAAGAAACAGCAGTAAGCACAGGGAAATATCTGCTTCTAAATCCAAAACGCAGCTATCTAACAGAACGGTTGTCAATGTGTGCACTCAACTTCCAGAGTTAAACCCGTGTGTGGATTCCGCAGTCTGCAGAGACTTTCTCTGCAGAGTCCCAAAACAGGCGTTTTCAGCCCATTACCGGCATATGGAAGAAACAGCAGTAAGCACAGGGAAATATCTGCTTCTAAATCCAAAACGCAGCTATCTAACAGAACGGTTGTCAATGTGTGCACTCAACTTCCAGAGTTAAACCCGTGTGTGGATTCAGCAGTCTGCAGAGACTTTCTCTGCAGAGTCCCAAAACAGGCGTTTTCAGCCCATTACCGGCATATGGAAGAAACAGCAGTAAGCACAGGGAAATATCTGCTTCTAAATCCAAAACGCAGCTATCTAACAGAACGGTTGTCAATGTGTGCACTCAACTTCCAGAGTTAAACCCGTGTGTGGATTCAGCAGTCTGCAGAGACTTTCTCTGCAGAGTCCCAAAACAGGCGTTTTCAGCCCATTACCGGCATATGGAAGAAACAGCAGTAAGCACAGGGAAATATCTGCTTCTAAATCCAAAACGCAGCTATCTAACAGAACGGTTGTCAATGTGTGCACTCAACTTCCAGAGTTAAACCCGTGTGTGGATTCAGCAGTCTGCAGAGACTTTCTCTGCAGAGTCCCAAAACAGGCGTTTTCAGCCCATTACCGGCATATGGAAGAAACAGCAGTAAGCACAGGGAAATATCTGCTTCTAAATCCAAAACGCAGCTATCTAACAGAACGGTTGTCAATGTGTGCACTCAACTTCCGGAGTTAAACCCGTGTGTGGATTCAGCAGTCTGCAGAGACTTTCTCTGCAGAGTCCCAAAACAGGCGTTTTCAGCCCATTACCGGCATATGGAAGAAACAGCAGTAAGCACAGGGAAATATCTGCTTCTAAATCCAAAACGCAGCTATCTAACAGAACGGTTGTCAATGTGTGCACTCAACTTCCAGAGTTAAACCCGTGTGTGGATTCAGCAGTCTGCAGAGACTTTCTCTGCAGAGTCCCAAAACAGGCGTTTTCAGCCCATTACCGGCATATGGAAGAAACAGCAGTAAGCACAGGGAAATATCTGCTTCTAAATCCAAAACGCAGCTATCTAACAGAACGGTTGTCAATGTGTGCACTCAACTTCCAGAGTTAAACCCGTGTGTGGATTCAGCAGTCTGCAGAGACTTTCTCTGCAGAGTCCCAAAACAGGCGTTTTCAGCCCATTACCGGCATAGGGAAGAAACAGCAGTAAGCACAGGGAAATATCTGCTTCTAAATCAAAAACGCAGCTATCTAACAGAACGGTTGTCAATGTGTGCACTCAACTTCCAGAGTTAAACCCGTGTGTGGATTCAGCAGTCTGCAGAGACTTTCTCTGCAGAGTCCCAAAACAGGCGTTTTCAGCCCATTACCGGCATATGGAAGAAACAGCAGTAAGCACAGGGAAATATCTGCTTCTAAATCCAAAACGCAGCTATCTAACAGAACGGTTGTCAATGTGTCCACTCAACTTGCAGAGTTAAACCCGTGTGTGGATTCGGCAGTCTGCAGAGACTTTCTCTGCAGAGTCCCAAAACAGGCGTTTTCAGCCCATTACCGGCATATGGAAGAAACAGCAGTAAGCACAGGGAAATATCTGCTTCTAAATCCAAAACGCAGCTATCTAACAGAACGGTTGTCAATGTGTGCACTCAACTTCCAGAGTTAAACCCGTGTGTGGATTCAGCAGTCTGCAAACACTTTCTCTGCAGAGTCCCAAAACAGGCGTTTTCAGCCCATTACCGGCATATGGAAGAAACAGCAGTAAGCACAGGGAAATATCTGCTTCTAAATCCAAAACGCAGCTATCTAACAGAACGGTTGTCAATGTGTGCACTCAACTTCCAGAGTTAAACCCGTGTGTGGATTCAGCAGTCTGCAAACACTTTCTCTGCAGAGTCCCAAAACAGGCGTTTTCAGCCCATTACCGGCATATGGAAGAAACAGCAGTAAGCACAGGGAAATATCTGCTTCTAAATCCAAAACGCAGCTATCTAACAGAACGGTTGTCAATGTGTGCACTCAACTTCCAGAGTTAAACCCGTGTGTGGATTCGGCAGTCTGCAGAGACTGTCTCTGCAGAGTCCCAAAACAGGCGTTTTCAGCCCATTACCGGCATATGGAAGAAACAGCAGTAAGCACAGGGAAATATCTGCTTCTAAATCCAAAACGCAGCTATCTAACAGAACGGTTGTCAATGTGTGCACTCAACTTCCAGAGTTAAACCCGTGTGTGGATTCAGCAGTCTGCAGAGACTTTCTCTGCAGAATCCGAAAACAGGCGTTTTTAGCCCATTACCGGCATATGGAAGAAACAGCAGTAAGCACAGGGAAATATCTGCTTCTAAATCCAAAACGCAGCTATCTAACAGAACGGTTGTCAATGTGTGCACTCAACTTCCAGAGTTAAACCCGTGTGTGGATTCAGCAGTCTGCAGAGACTTTCTCTGCAGAGTCCCAAAACAGGCGTTTTCAGCCCATTACCGGCATATGGAAGAAACAGCAGTAAGCACAGGGAAATATCTGCTTCTAAATCCAAAACGCAGCTATCTAACAGAACGGTTGTCAATGTGTGCACTCAACTTCCAGAGTTAAACCCGTGTGTGGATTCAGCAGTCTGCAGAGACTTTCTCTGCAGAGTCCCAAAACAGGCGTTTTCAGCCCATTACCAGCATATGGAAGAAACAGCAGTAAGCACAGGGAAATATCTGCTTCTAAATCCAAAACGCAGCTATCTAACAGAACGGTTGTCAATGTGTGCACTCAACTTCCAGAGTTAAACCCGTGTGTGGATTCGGCAGTCTGCAGAGACTTTCTCTGCAGAGTCCCAAAACAGGCGTTTTCAGCCCATTACCGGCATATTGAAGAAACAGCAGTAAGCAAAGGGAAATATCTGCTTCTAAATCCAAAACGCAGCTATCTAACAGAACCGTTGTCAATGTGTGCACTCAACTTCCAGAGTTAAACCCGTGTGTGGATTCAGCAGTCTGCAGAGACTTTCTCTGCAGAGTACCAAAACAGGCGTTTTAAGCCCATTACCGGCATATGGAAGAAACAGCAGTAAGCACAGGGAAATATCTGCTTCTAAATCCAAAACGCAGCTATCTAACAGAACGGTTGTCAATGTGTGCACTCAACTTCCAGAGTTAAACCCGTGTGTGGATTCAGCAGTCTGCAGAGACTTTCTTTGCAGAGTCCCAAAACAGGCATTTTCAGCCGATTACCGGCATATGGAAGAAACAGCAGTAAGCACAGGGAAATATCTGCTTCTAAATCCAAAACGCAGCTTTCTAACAGAACGGTTGTCAATGTGTGCCCTCAACTTCCAGAGTTAAACCCGTGTGTGGATTCAGCAGTCTGCAGAGACTTTCTCTGCAGAGTCCCAAAACAGTCGTTTTCAGCCCATTACCGGCATATAGAAGAAGCAGCAGTAAGCACAGGGAAATATCTGCTTCTAAATCCAAAACGCAGCTATCTAGCAGAACGGTTGTCAATGTGTGCACTCAACTTCCAGAGTTAAACCCGTGTGTGGATTCAGCAGTCTGCAGAGACTTTCTATGCAGAGTCCCAAAACAGGCGTTTTCAGCCCATTACCGGCATAGGGAAGAAACAGCAGTAAGCACAGGGAAATATCTGCTTCTAAATCCAAAACGCAGCTATCTAACAGAACGGTTGTCAATGTGTGCACTCAACTTCCAGCGTTAAACCCGTGTGTGGATTCAGCAGTCTGCAGAGACTTTCTCTGCAGAGTCCCAAAACAGGCGTTTTCAGCCCATTACCGGCATAGGGAAGAAACAGCAGTAAGCACAGGGATATATCTGCTTATAAATCCAAAACGCAGCTATCTAACAGAACGGTTGTCAATGTGTGCACTCAACTTCCAGAGTTAAACCCGTGTGTGGATTCAGCAGTCTGCAGAGACTTTCTCTGCAGAGTCCAAAACAGGCGTTTTCAGCCCATTACCGGCATAGGGAAGAAACAGCAGTAAGCACAGGGAAATATCTGCTTCTAAATCCAAAACGCAGCTATCTAACAGAACGGTTGTCAATGTGTGCACTCAACTTCCAGAGTTAAACCCGTGTGTGGATTCAGCAGTCTGCAGAGACTTTCTCTGCAGAGTCCCAAAACAGGCGTTTTCAGCCCATTACCGGCATATGGAAGAAACAGCAGTAAGCACAGGGAAATATCTGCTTCTAAATCCAAAACGCAGCTATCTAACAGAACGGTTGTCAATGTGTGCACTCAACTTCCAGAGTTAAACCCGTGTGTGGATTCAGCAGTCTGCAGAGACTTTCTCTGCAGAGTCCCAAAACAGGCGTTTTCAGCCCATTACCGGCATATGGAAGAAACAGCAGTAAGCACAGGGAAATATCTGCTTCTAAATCCAAAACGCAGCTATCTAACAGAACGGTTGTCAATGTGTGCACTCAACTTCCAGAGGTAAACCCGTGTGTGGATTCAGCAGTCTGCAGAGACTTTCTCTGCAGAGTCCCAAAACAGGCGTTTTCAGCCCATTACCGGCATATGGAAGAAACAGCAGTAAGCACAGGGAAATATCTGCTTCTAAATCCAAAACGCAGCTATCTAACAGAACGGTTGTCAATGTGTGCACTCAACTTCCAGAGTTAAACCCGTGTGTGGATTCGGCAGTCTGCAGAGACTTTCTCTGCAGAGTCCCAAAACAGGCGTTTTCAGCCCATTACCGGCATAGGGAAGAAACAGCAGTAAGCACAGGGAAATATCTGCTTCTAAATCCAAAACGCAGCTATCTAACAGAACGGTTGTCAATGTGTGCACTCAACTTCCAGAGTTAAACCCGTGTGTGGATTCAGCAGTCTGCAGAGACTTTCTCTGCAGAGTCCAAAACAGGCGTTTTCAGCCCATTACCGGCATAGGGAAGAAACAGCAGTAAGCACAGGGAAATATCTGCTTCTAAATCCAAAACGCAGCTATCTAACAGAACGATTGTCAATGTGTGCACTCAACTTCCAGAGTTAAACCCGTGTGTGGATTCAGCAGTCTGCAGAGACTTTCTCTGCAGAGTCCCAAAACAGGCGTTTTCAGCCCATTACCGGCATAGGGAAGAAACAGCAGTAAGCACAGGGAAATATCTGCTTCTAAATCCAAAACGCAGCTATCTAACAGAACGGTTGTCAATGTGTGCACTCAACTTCCAGAGTTAAACCCGTGTGTGGATTCAGCAGTCTGCAGAGACTTTCTCTGCAGAGTCCCAAAACAGGCGTTTTCAGCCCATTACCGGCATATGGAAGAAACAGCAGTAAGCACAGGGAAATATCTGCTTCTAAATCCAAAACGCAGCTATCTAACAGAACGGTTGTCAATGTGTGCACTCAACTTCCAGCGTTAAACCCGTGTGTGGATTCAGCAGTCTGCAGAGACTTTCTCTGCAGAGTCCCAAAACAGGCGTTTTCAGCCCATTACCGGCATAGGGAAGAAACAGCAGTAAGCACAGGGATATATCTGCTTATAAATCCAAAACGCAGCTATCTAACAGAACGGTTGTCAATGTGTGCACTCAACTTCCAGAGTTAAACCCGTGTGTGGATTCAGCAGTCTGCAGAGACTTTCTCTGCAGAGTCCAAAACAGGCGTTTTCAGCCCATTACCGGCATAGGGAAGAAACAGCAGTAAGCACAGGGAAATATCTGCTTCTAAATCCAAAACGCAGCTATCTAACAGAACGGTTGTCAATGTGTGCACTCAACTTCCAGAGTTAAACCCGTGTGTGGATTCAGCAGTCTGCAGAGACTTTCTCTGCAGAGTCCCAAAACAGGCGTTTTCAGCCCATTACCGGCATATGGAAGAAACAGCAGTAAGCACAGGGAAATATCTGCTTCTAAATCCAAAACGCAGCTATCTAACAGAACGGTTGTCAATGTGTGCACTCAACTTCCAGAGTTAAACCCGTGTGTGGATTCAGCAGTCTGCAGAGACTTTCTCTGCAGAGTCCCAAAACAGGCGTTTTCAGCCCATTACCGGCATATGGAAGAAACAGCAGTAAGCACAGGGAAATATCTGCTTCTAAATCCAAAACGCAGCTATCTAACAGAACGGTTGTCAATGTGTGCACTCAACTTCCAGAGGTAAACCCGTGTGTGGATTCAGCAGTCTGCAGAGACTTTCTCTGCAGAGTCCCAAAACAGGCGTTTTCAGCCCATTACCGGCATATGGAAGAAACAGCAGTAAGCACAGGGAAATATCTGCTTCTAAATCCAAAACGCAGCTATCTAACAGAACGGTTGTCAATGTGTGCACTCAACTTCCAGAGTTAAACCCGTGTGTGGATTCGGCAGTCTGCAGAGACTTTCTCTGCAGAGTCCCAAAACAGGCGTTTTCAGCCCATTACCGGCATAGGGAAGAAACAGCAGTAAGCACAGGGAAATATCTGCTTCTAAATCCAAAACGCAGCTATCTAACAGAACGGTTGTCAATGTGTGCACTCAACTTCCAGAGTTAAACCCGTGTGTGGATTCAGCAGTCTGCAGAGACTTTCTCTGCAGAGTCCAAAACAGGCGTTTTCAGCCCATTACCGGCATAGGGAAGAAACAGCAGTAAGCACAGGGAAATATCTGCTTCTAAATCCAAAACGCAGCTATCTAACAGAACGATTGTCAATGTGTGCACTCAACTTCCAGAGTTAAACCCGTGTGTGGATTCAGCAGTCTGCAGAGACTTTCTCTGCAGAGTCCCAAAACAGGCGTTTTCAGCCCATTACCGGCATAGGGAAGAAACAGCAGTAAGCACAGGGAAATATCTGCTTCTAAATCCAAAACGCAGCTATCTAACAGAACGGTTGTCAATGTGTGCACTCAACTTCCAGAGTTAAACCCGTGTGTGGATTCAGCAGTCTGCAGAGACTTTCTCTGCAGAGTCCCAAAACAGGCGTTTTCAGCCCATTACCGGCATATGGAAGAAACAGCAGTAAGCACAGGGAAATATCTGCTTCTAAATCCAAAACGCAGCTATCTAACAGAACGGTTGTCAATGTGTGCACTCAACTTCCAGAGGTAAACCCGTGTGTGGATTCAGCAGTCTGCAGAGACTTTCTCTGCAGAGTCCCAAAACAGGCGTTTTCAGCCCATTACCGGCATATGGAAGAAACAGCAGTAAGCACAGGGAAATATCTGCTTCTAAATCCAAAACGCAGCTATCTAACAGAACGGTTGTCAATGTGTGCACTCAACTTCCAGAGTTAAACCCGTGTGTGGATTCGGCAGTCTGCAGAGACTTTCTCTGCAGAGTCCCAAAACAGGCGTTTTCAGCCCATTACCGGCATAGGGAAGAAACAGCAGTAAGCACAGGGAAATATCTGCTTCTAAATCCAAAACGCAGCTATCTAACAGAACGGTTGTCAATGTGTGCACTCAACTTCCAGAGTTAAACCCGTGTGTGGATTCAGCAGTCTGCAGAGACTTTCTCTGCAGAGTCCAAAACAGGCGTTTTCAGCCCATTACTGGCATAGGGAAGAAACAGCAGTAAGCACAGGGAAATATCTGCTTCTAAATCCAAAACGCAGCTATCTAACAGAACGATTGTCAATGTGTGCACTCAACTTCCAGAGTTAAACCCGTGTGTGGATTCAGCAGTCTGCAGAGACTTTCTCTGCAGAGTCCCAAAACAGGCGTTTTCAGCCCATTACCGGCATAGGGAAGAAACAGCAGTAAGCACAGGGAAATATCTGCTTCTAAATCCAAAACGCAGCTATCTAACAGAACGGTTGTCAATGTGTGCACTCAACTTCCAGAGTTAAACCCGTGTGTGGATTCAGCAGTCTGCAGAGACTTTCTCTGCAGAGTCCCAAAACAGGCGTTTTCAGCCCATTACCGGCATATGGAAGAAACAGCAGTAAGCACAGGGAAATATCTGCTTCTAAATCCAAAACGCAGCTATCTAACAGAACGGTTGTCAATGTGTGCACTCAACTTCCAGAGGTAAACCCGTGTGTGGATTCAGCAGTCTGCAGAGACTTTCTCTGCAGAGTCCCAAAACAGGCGTTTTCAGCCCATTACCGGCATATGGAAGAAACAGCAGTAAGCACAGGGAAATATCTGCTTCTAAATCCAAAACGCAGCTATCTAACAGAACGGTTGTCAATGTGTGCACTCAACTTCCAGAGTTAAACCCGTGTGTGGATTCGGCAGTCTGCAGAGACTTTCTCTGCAGAGTCCCAAAACAGGCGTTTTCAGCCCATTACCGGCATATGGAAGAAACAGCAGTAAGCACAGGGAAATATCTGCTTCTAAATCCAAAACGCAGCTATCTAACAGAACGGTTGTCAATGTGTGCACTCAACTTCCAGAGTTAAACCCGTGTGTGGATTCAGCAGTCTGCAAACACTTTCTCTGCAGAGTCCCAAAACAGGCGTTTTCAGCCCATTACCGGCATATGGAAGAAACAGCAGTAAGCACAGGGAAATATCTGCTTCTAAATCCAAAACGCAGCTATCTAACAGAACGGTTGTCAATGTGTGCACTCAACTTCCAGAGTTAAACCCGTGTGTGGATTCGGCAGTCTGCAGAGACTGTCTCTGCAGAGTCCCAAAACAGGCGTTTTCAGCCCATTACCGGCATATGGAAGAAACAGCAGTAAGCACAGGGAAATATCTGCTTCTAAATCCAAAACGCAGCTATCTAACAGAACGGTTGTCAATGTGTGCACTCAACTTCCAGAGTTAAACCCGTGTGTGGATTCAGCAGTCTGCAGAGACTTTCTCTGCAGAATCCGAAAACAGGCGTTTTCAGCCCATTACCGGCATATGGAAGAAACAGCAGTAAGCACAGGGAAATATCTGCTTCTAAATCCAAAACGCAGCTATCTAACAGAACGGTTGTCAATGTGTGCACTCAACTTCCAGAGTTAAACCCGTGTGTGGATTCAGCAGTCTGCAGAGACTTTCTCTGCAGAGTCCCAAAACAGGCGTTTTCAGCCCATTACCGGCATATGGAAGAAACAGCAGTAAGCACAGGGAAATATCTGCTTCTAAATCCAAAACGCAGCTATCTAACAGAACGGTTGTCAATGTGTGCACTCAACTTCCAGAGTTAAACCCGTGTGTGGATTCAGCAGTCTGCAGAGACTTTCTCTGCAGAGTCCCAAAACAGGCGTTTTCAGCCCATTACCAGCATATGGAAGAAACAGCAGTAAGCACAGGGAAATATCTGCTTCTAAATCCAAAACGCAGCTATCTAACAGAACGGTTGTCAATGTGTGCACTCAACTTCCAGAGTTAAACCCGTGTGTGGATTCGGCAGTCTGCAGAGACTTTCTCTGCAGAGTCCCAAAACAGGCGTTTTCAGCCCATTACCGGCATATTGAAGAAACAGCAGTAAGCAAAGGGAAATATCTGCTTCTAAATCCAAAACGCAGCTATCTAACAGAACCGTTGTCAATGTGTGCACTCAACTTCCAGAGTTAAACCCGTGTGTGGATTCAGCAGTCTGCAGAGACTTTCTCTGCAGAGTACCAAAACAGGCGTTTTCAGCCCATTACCGGCATATGGAAGAAACAGCAGTAAGCACAGGGAAATATCTGCTTCTAAATCCAAAACGCAGCTATCTAACAGAACGGTTGTCAATGTGTGCACTCAACTTCCAGAGTTAAACCCGTGTGTGGATTCAGCAGTCTGCAGAGACTTTCTTTGCAGAGTCCCAAAACAGGCATTTTCAGCCGATTACCGGCATATGGAAGAAACAGCAGTAAGCACAGGGAAATATCTGCTTCTAAATCCAAAACGCAGCTTTCTAACAGAACGGTTGTCAATGTGTGCCCTCAACTTCCAGAGTTAAACCCGTGTGTGGATTCAGCAGTCTGCAGAGACTTTCTCTGCAGAGTCCCAAAACAGGCGTTTTCAGTCCATTACCGGCATATAGAAGAAGCAGCAGTAAGCACAGGGAAATATCTGCTTCTAAATCCAAAACGCAGCTATCTAGCAGAACGGTTGTCAATGTGTGCACTCAACTTCCAGAGTTAAACCCGTGTGAGGATTCAGCAGTCTGCAGAGACTTTCTATGCAGAGTCCCAAAACAGGCGTTTTCAGCCCATTACCGGCATAGGGAAGAAACAGCAGTAAGCACAGGGAAATATCTGCTTCTAAATCCAAAACGCAGCTATCTAACAGAACGGTTGTCAATGTGTGCACTCAACTTCCAGCGTTAAACCCGTGTGTGGATTCAGCAGTCTGCAGAGACTTTCTCTGCAGAGTCCCAAAACAGGCGTTTTCAGCCCATTACCGGCATAGGGAAGAAACAGCAGTAAGCACAGGGATATATCTGCTTATAAATCCAAAACGCAGCTATCTAACAGAACGGTTGTCAATGTGTGCACTCAACTTCCAGAGTTAAACCCGTGTGTGGATTCGGCAGTCTGCAGAGACTTTCTCTGCAGAGTCCAAAACAGGCGTTTTCAGCCCATTACCGGCATAGGGAAGAAACAGCAGTAAGCACAGGGAAATATCTGCTTCTAAATCCAAAACGCAGCTATCTAACAGAACGGTTGTCAATGTGTGCACTCAACTTCCAGAGTTAAACCCGTGTGTGGATTCAGCAGTCTGCAGAGACTTTCTCTGCAGAGTCCCAAAACAGGCGTTTTCAGCCCATTACCGGCATATGGAAGAAACAGCAGTAAGCACAGGGAAATATCTGCTTCTAAATCCAAAACGCAGCTATCTAACAGAACGGTTGTCAATGTGTGCACTCAACTTCCAGAGTTAAACCCGTGTGTGGATTCAGCAGTCTGCAGAGACTTTCTCTGCAGAGTCCCAAAACAGGCGTTTTCAGCCCATTACCGGCATATGGAAGAAACAGCAGTAAGCACAGGGAAATATCTGCTTCTAAATCCAAAACGCAGCTATCTAACAGAACGGTTGTCAATGTGTGCACTCAACTTCCAGAGGTAAACCCGTGTGTGGATTCAGCAGTCTGCAGAGACTTTCTCTGCAGAGTCCCAAAACAGGCGTTTTCAGCCCATTACCGGCATATGGAAGAAACAGCAGTAAGCACAGGGAAATATCTGCTTCTAAATCCAAAACGCAGCTATCTAACAGAACGGTTGTCAATGTGTGCACTCAACTTCCAGAGTTAAACCCGTGTGTGGATTCGGCAGTCTGCAGAGACTTTCTCTGCAGAGTCCCAAAACAGGCGTTTTCAGCCCATTACCGGCATATGGAAGAAACAGCAGTAAGCACAGGGAAATATCTGCTTCTAAATCCAAAACGCAGCTATCTAACAGAACGGTTGTCAATGTGTGCACTCAACTTCCAGAGTTAAACCCGTGTGTGGATTCAGCAGTCTGCAGAGACTTTCTCTGCAGAGTCCCAAAACAGGCGTTTTCAGCCCATTACCGGCATATGGAAGAAACAGCAGTAAGCACAGGGAAATATCTGCTTCTAAATCCAAAACGCAGCTATCTAACAGAACGGTTGTCAATGTGTGCACTCAACTTCCAGAGTTAAACCCGTGTGTGGATTCAGCAGTCTGCAGAGACTTTCTCTGCAGAGTCCCAAAACAGGCGTTTTCAGCCCATTACCGGCATAGGGAAGAAACAGCAGTAAGCACAGGGAAATATCTGCTTCTAAATCCAAAACGCAGCTATCTAACAGAACGGTTGTCAATGTGTGCACTCAACTTCCAGAGTTAAACCCGTGTGTGGATTCAGCAGTCTGCAGAGACTTTCTCTGCAGAGTCCCAAAACAGGCGTTTTCAGCCCATTACCGGCATATGGAAGAAACAGCAGTAAGCACAGGGAAATATCTGCTTCTAAATCCAAAACGCAGCTATCTAACAGAACGGTTGTCAATGTGTGCACTCAACTTCCAGAGTTAAACCCGTGTGTGGATTCAAGCAGTCTGCAGAGACTTTCTCTGCAGAGTCACAAAACAGGCGTTGTCAGCCCATTACCGGCATATGGAAGAAACAGCAGTAAGCACAGGGAAATATCTGCTTCTAAATCCAAAACGCAGCTATCTAACAGAACGGTTGTCAATGTGTGCACTCAACTTCCAGAGTTAAACCCGTGTGTGGATTCAGCATTCTGCAGAGACTTTCTCTGCAGAGTCCCAAAACAGGCGTTTTCAGCCCATTACCGGCATATGGAAGAAACAGCAGTAAGCACAGGGAAATATCTGCTTCTAAATCCAAAACGCAGCTATCTAACAGAACGGTTGTCAATGTGTGCACTCAACTTCCAGAGTTAAACCCGTGTGTGGATTCAGCAGTCTGCAGAGACTTTCTCTGCAGAGTCCCAAAACAGGCGTTTTCAGCCCATTACCGGCATATGGAAGAAACAGCAGTAAGCACAGGGAAATATCTGCTTCTAAATCCAAAACGCAGCTATCTAACAGAACGGTTGTCAATGTGTGCACTCAACTTCCAGAGTTAAACCGGTGTGTGGATTCAGCAGTCTGCAAACACTTTCTCTGCAGAGTCCCAAAACAGGCGTTTTCAGCCCATTACCGGCATAGGGAAGAAACAGCAGTAAGCACAGGGAAATATCTGCTTCTAAATCCAAAACGCAGCTATCTAACAGAACGGTTGTCAATGTGTGCACTCAACTTCCAGAGTTAAACCCGTGTGTGGATTCGGCAGTCTGCAGAGACTTTCTCTGCAGAGTCCCAAAACAGGCGTTTTCAGCCCATTACCGGCATATGGAAGAAACAGCAGTAAGCACAGGGAAATATCTGCTTCTAAATCAAAAACGCAGCTATCTAACAGAACGGTTGTCAATGTGTCCACTCAACTTCCAGAGTTAAACCCGTGTGTGGATTCAGCAGTCTGCAGAGACTTTCTCTGCAGAGTCCCAAAACAGGCGTTTTCAGCCCATTACCGGCATATGGAAGAAACAGCAGTAAGCACAGGGAAATATCTGCTTCTAAATCCAAAACGCAGCTATCTAACAGAACGGTTGTCAATGTGTGCACTCAACTTCCAGAGGTAAACCCGTGTGTGGATTCAGCAGTCTGCAGAGACTTTCTCTGCAGAGTCCCAAAACAGGCGTTTTCAGCCCCTTACCGGCATATGGAAGAAACAGCAGTAAGCACAGGGAAATATCTGCTTCTAAATCCAAAACGCAGCTATCTAACAGAACGGTTGTCAATGTGTGCACTCAACTTCCAGAGTTAAACCCGTGTGTGGATTCAGCAGTCTGCAGAGACTTCTCTGCAGAGTCCCAAAACAGGCGTTTTCAGCCCATTACCGGCATATGGAAGAAACAGCAGTAAGCACAGGGAAATATCTGCTTCTAAATCCAAAACGCAGCTATCTAACAGAACGGTTGTCAATGTGTGCACTCAACTTCCAGAGTTAAACCCGTGTGTGGATTCAGCAGTCTGCAGAGACTTTCTCTGCAGAGTCCCAAAACAGGCGTTTTCAGCCCATTACCGGCATATGGAAGAAACAGCAGTAAGCATAGGGAAATATCTGCTTTCTAAATCCAAAACGCAGCTATCTAACAGAACGGTTGTCAATGTGTGCACTCAACTTCCAGAGTTAAACCCGTGTGTGGATTCAGCAGTCTGCAGAGACTTTCTCTGCAGAGTCCCAAAACAGGCGTTTTCAGCCCATTACCGGCATATGGAAGAAACATCAGTAAGCACAGGGAAATATCTGCTTCTAAATCCAAACGCAGCTATCTAACAGAACGGTTGTCAATGTGTGCACTCAACTTCCAGAGTTAAACCCGTGTGTGGATTCAGCAGTCTGCAGAGACTTTCTCTGCAGAGTCCCAAAACCGGCGTTTTCAGCCCATTACCCGGCATATGGAAGAAACAGCAGTAAGCACTGGGAAATATCTGCTTCTAAATCCAAAACGCAGCTATCTAACAGAACGGTTGTCAATGTGTGCACTCAACTTCCAGAGTTAAACCCGTGTGTGGATTCAGCAGTCTGCAGAGATTTTCTCTGCAGAGTCCCAAAACAGGCGTTTTCAGCCCATTACCGGCATATGGAAGAAACAGCAGTAAGCACAGGGAAATATCTGCTTCTAAATCCAAAACGCAGCTATCTAACAGAACGGTTGTCAATGTGTGCACTCAACTTCCAGAGTTAAACCCGTGTGTGGATTCAGCAGTCTGCAGAGACTTTCTCTGCAGAGTCCCAAAACAGGCGTTTTCAGCCCATTACCGGCATAAGGAAGAAGCAGCAGTAAGCACAGGGAAATATCTGCTTCTAAATCCAAAACGCAGCTATCTAACAGAACGGTTGTCAATGTGTGCACTCAACTTCCAGAGTTAAACCCGTGTGTGGATTCAGCAGTCTGCAGAGACTTTCTCTGCAGAGTCCCAAAACAGGCGTTTTCAGCCCATTACCGGCATATGGAAGAAACAGCAGTAAGCACAGGGAAATATCTGCTTCTAAATCCAAAACGCAGCTATCTAACAGAACGGTTGTCAATGTGTGCACTCAACTTCCAGAGTTAAACCCGTGTGTGGATTCAGCAGTCTGCAGAGACTTTCTCTGCAGAGTCCCAAAACAGGCGTTTTCAGCCCATTACCGGCATAGGGAAGAAACAGCAGTAAGCACAGGGAAATATCTGCTTGTAAATCCAAAAGGCAGCTATCTAACAGAACGGTTGTCAATGTGTGCACTCAACTTCCAGAGTTAAACCCGTGTGTGGATTCAGCAGTCTGCAGAGACTTTCTCTGCAGAGTCCCAAAACAGGCGTTTTCAGCCCATTACCGGCATAGGGAAGAAACAGCAGTAAGCACAGGGAAATATCTGCTTGTAAATCCAAAACGCAGCTATCTAACAGAACGGTTGTCAATGTGTGCATTCAACTTCCAGAGTTAAACCCGTGTGTGGATTCAGCAGTCTGCAGAGACTTTCTCTGCAGAGTCCCAAAACAGGCGTTTTCAGCCCATTACCGGCATAGGGAAGAAACAGCAGTAAGCACAGGGAAATATCTGCTTCTAAATCCAAAACGCAGCTATCTAACAGAACGGTTGTCAATGTGTGCACTCAACTTCCAGAGTTAAACCCGTGTGTGGATTCAGCAGTCTGCAGAGACTTTCTCTGCAGAGTCCCAAAACAGGCGTTTTCAGCCCATTACCGGCATATGGAAGAAACAGCAGTAAGCACAGGGAAATATCTGCTTCTAAATCCAAAACGCAGCTATCTAACAGAACGGTTGTCAATGTGTGCACTCAACTTCCAGAGTTAAACCCGTGTGTGGATTCAGCAGTCTGCAGAGACTTTCTCTGCAGAGTCCCAAAACAGGCGTTTTCAGCCCATTACCGGCATATGGAAGAAACAGCAGTAAGCACAGGGAAATATCTGCTTCTAAATCCAAAACGCAGCTATCTAACAGAACGGTTGTCAATGTGTGCACTCAACTTCCAGAGGTAAACCCGTGTGTGGATTCAGCAGTGTGCAACACTTTCTCTGCAGAGTCCCAAAACAGGCCGTTTTCAGCCCATTACCGGCATATGGAAGAAACAGCAGTAAGCACAGGGAAATATCTGCTTCTAAATCCAAAACGCAGCTATCTAACAGAACGGTTGTCAATGTGTGCACTCAACTTCCAGAGTTAAACCCGTGTGTGGATTCGGCAGTCTGCAGAGACTTTCTCTGCAGAGTCCCAAAACAGGCGTTTTCAGCCCATTACCGGCATATGGAAGAAACAGCAGTAAGCACAGGGAAATAGCTGCTTCTAAATCCAAAACGCAGCTATCTAACAGAACGGTTGTCAATGTGTGCACTCAACTTCCAGAGTTAAACCCGTGTGTGGATTCAGCAGTCTGCAGAGACTTTCTCTGCAGAGTCCCAAAACAGGCGTTTTCAGCCCATTACCGGCATATGGAAGAAACAGCAGTAAGCACAGGGAAATATCTGCTTCTAAATCCAAAACGCAGCTATCTAACAGAACGGTTGTCAATGTGTGCACTCAACTTCCGGAGTTAAACCCGTGTGTGGATTCAGCAGTCTGCAGAGACTTTCTCTGCAGAGTCCCAAAACAGGCGTTTTCAGCCCATTACCGGCATATGGAAGAAACAGCAGTAAGCACAGGGAAATATCTGCTTCTAAATCCAAAACGCAGCTATCTAACAGAACGGTTGTCAATGTGTGCACTCAACTTCCAGAGTTAAACCCGTGTGTGGATTCAGCAGTCTGCAGAGACTTTCTCTGCAGAGTCCCAAAACAGGCGTTTTCAGCCCATTACCGGCATATGGAAGAAACAGCAGTAAGCACAGGGAAATATCTGCTTCTAAATCCAAAACGCAGCTATCTAACAGAACGGTTGTCAATGTGTGCACTCAACTTCCAGAGGTAAACCCGTGTGTGGATTCAGCAGTCTGCAGAGACTTTCTCTGCAGAGTCCCAAAACAGGCGTTTTCAGCCCATTACCGGCATATGGAAGAAACAGCAGTAAGCACAGGGAAATATCTGCTTCTAAATCCAAAACGCAGCTATCTAACAGAACGGTTGTCAATGTGTGCACTCAACTTCCAGAGTTAAACCCGTGTGTGGATTCAGCAGTCTGCAGAGACTTTCTCTGCAGAGTCCCAAAACAGGCGTTTTCAGCCCATTACCGGCATATGGAAGAAACAGCAGTAAGCACAGGGAAATATCTGCTTCTAAATCCAAAACGCAGCTATCTAACAGAACGGTTGTCAATGTGTGCACTCAACTTCCAGAGTTAAACCCGTGTGTGGATTCAGCAGTCTGCAGAGACTTTCTCTGCAGAGTCCCAAAACAGGCGTTTTCAGCCCATTACCGGCATATGGAAGAAACAGCAGTAAGCACAGGGAAATATCTGCTTCTAAATCCAAAACGCAGCTATCTAACAGAACGGTTGTCAATGTGTGCACTCAACTTCCAGAGTTAAACCGGTGTGTGGATTCAGCAGTCTGCAAACACTTTCTCTGCAGAGTCCCAAAACAGGCGTTTTCAGCCCATTACCGGCATAGGGAAGAAACAGCAGTAAGCACAGGGAAATATCTGCTTCTAAATCCAAAACGCAGCTATCTAACAGAACGGTTGTCAATGTGTGCACTCAACTTCCAGAGTTAAACCCGTGTGTGGATTCGGCAGTCTGCAGAGACTTTCTCTGCAGAGTCCCAAAACAGGCGTTTCAGCCCATTACCGGCATATGGAAGAAACAGCAGTAAGCACAGGGAAATATCTGCTTCTAAATCCAAAACGCAGCTATCTAACAGAACGGTTGTCAATGTGTGCACTCAACTTCCAGAGTTAAACCCGTGTGTGGATTCAGCAGTCTGCAGAGACTTTCTCTGCAGAGTCCCAAAACAGGCGTTTTCAGCCCATTACCGGCATATGGAAGAAACAGCAGTAAGCACAGGGAAATATCTGCTTCTAAATCCAAAACGCAGCTATCTAACAGAACGGTTGTCAATGTGTGCACTCAACTTCCAGAGTTAAACCCGTGTGTGGATTCAGCAGTCTGCAGAGACTTTCTCTGCAGAGTCCCAAAACAGGCGTTTTCAGCCCCTTACCGGCATATGGAAGAAACAGCAGTAAGCACAGGGAAATATCTGCTTCTAAATCCAAAACGCAGCTATCTAACAGAACGGTTGTCAATGTGTGCACTCAACTTCCAGAGTTAAACCCGTGTGTGGATTCAGCAGTCTGCAGAGACTTTCTCTGCAGAGTCCCAAAAACAGGCGTTTTCAGCCCATTACCGGCATATGGAAGAAACAGCAGTAAGCACAGGGAAATATCTGCTTCTAAATCCAAAACGCAGCTATCTAACAGAACGGTTGTCAATGTGTGCACTCAACTTCCAGAGTTAAACCCGTGTGTGGATTCAGCAGTCTGCAGAGACTTTCTCTGCAGAGTCCCAAAACAGGCGTTTTCAGCCCATTACCGGCATATGGAAGAAACAGCAGTAAGCATAGGGAAATATCTGCTTCTAAATCCAAAACGCAGCTATCTAACAGAACGGTTGTCAATGTGTGCACTCAACTTCCAGAGTTAAACCCGTGTGTGGATTCGGCAGTCTGCAGAGACTTTCTCTGCAGAGTCCCAAAACAGGCGTTTTCAGCCCATTACCGGCATATGGAAGAAACATCAGTAAGCACAGGGAAATATCTGCTTCTAATCCAAAACGCAGCTATCTAACAGAACGGTTGTCAATGTGTGCACTCAACTTCCAGAGTTAAACCCGTGTGTGGATTCAGCAGTCTGCAGAGACTTTCTCTGCAGAGTCCCAAAACCGGCGTTTTCAGCCCATTACCGGCATATGGAAGAAACAGCAGTAAGCACTGGGAAATATCTGCTTCTAAATCCAAAACGCAGCTATCTAACAGAACGGTTGTCAATGTGTGCACTCAACTTCCAGAGTTAAACCCGTGTGTGGATTCAGCAGTCTGCAGAGATTTTCTCTGCAGAGTCCCAAAACAGGCGTTTTCAGCCCATTACCGGCATATGGAAGAAACAGCAGTAAGCACAGGGAAATATCTGCTTCTAAATCCAAAACGCAGCTATCTAACAGAACGGTTGTCAATGTGTGCACTCAACTTCCAGAGTTAAACCCGTGTGTGGATTCAGCAGTCTGCAGAGACTTTCTCTGCAGAGTCCCAAAACAGGCGTTTTCAGCCCATTACCGGCATAAGGAAGAAGCAGCAGTAAGCACAGGGAAATATCTGCTTCTAAATCCAAAACGCAGCTATCTAACAGAACGGTTGTCAATGTGTGCACTCAACTTCCAGAGTTAAACCCGTGTGTGGATTCAGCAGTCTGCAGAGACTTTCTCTGCAGAGTCCCAAAACAGGCGTTTTCAGCCCATTACCGGCATATGGAAGAAACAGCAGTAAGCACAGGGAAATATCTGCTTCTAAATCCAAAACGCAGCTATCTAACAGAACGGTTGTCAATGTGTGCACTCAACTTCCAGAGTTAAACCCGTGTGTGGATTCAGCAGTCTGCAGAGACTTTCTCTGCAGAGTCCCAAAACAGGCGTTTTCAGCCCATTACCGGCATAGGGAAGAAACAGCAGTAAGCACAGGGAAATATCTGCTTGTAAATCCAAAAGGCAGCTATCTAACAGAACGGTTGTCAATGTGTGCACTCAACTTCCAGAGTTAAACCCGTGTGTGGATTCAGCAGTCTGCAGAGACTTTCTCTGCAGAGTCCCAAAACAGGCGTTTTCAGCCCATTACCGGCATAGGGAAGAAACAGCAGTAAGCACAGGGAAATATCTGCTTGTAAATCCAAAACGCAGCTATCTAACAGAACGGTTGTCAATGTGTGCATTCAACTTCCAGAGTTAAACCCGTGTGTGGATTCAGCAGTCTGCAGAGACTTTCTCTGCAGAGTCCCAAAACAGGCGTTTTCAGCCCATTAACCGGCATATGGAAGAAACAGCAGTAAGCACAGGGAAATATCTGCTTCTAAATCCAAAACGCAGCTATCTAACAGAACGGTTGTCAATGTGTGCACTCAACTTCCAGAGTTAAACCCGTGTGTGGATTCAGCAGTCTGCAGAGACTTTCTCTGCAGAGTCCCAAAACAGGCGTTTTCAGCCCATTACCGGCATATGGAAGAAACAGCAGTAAGCACAGGGAAATATCTGCTTCTAAATCCAAAACGCAGCTATCTAACAGAACGGTTGTCAATGTGTGCACTCAACTTCCAGAGTTAAACCCGTGTGTGGATTCAGCAGTCTGCAGAGACTTTCTCTGCAGAGTCCCAAAACAGGCGTTTTCAGCCCATTACCGGCATATGGAAGAAACAGCAGTAAGCACAGGGAAATATCTGCTTCTAAATCCAAAACGCAGCTATCTAACAGAACGGTTGTCAATGTGTGCACTCAACTTCCAGAGGTAAACCCGTGTGTGGATTCAGCAGTCTGCAGAGACTTTCTCTGCAGAGTCCCAAAACAGGCGTTTTCAGCCCATTACCGGCATATGGAAGAAACAGCAGTAAGCACAGGGAAATATCTGCTTCTAAATCCAAAACGCAGCTATCTAACAGAACGGTTGTCAATGTGTGCACTCAACTTCCAGAGTTAAACCCGTGTGTGGATTCGGCAGTCTGCAGAGACTTTCTCTGCAGAGTCCCAAAACAGGCGTTTTCAGCCCATTACCGGCATATGGAAGAAACAGCAGTAAGCACAGGGAAATATCTGCTTCTAAATCCAAAACGCAGCTATCTAACAGAACGGTTGTCAATGTGTGCACTCAACTTCCAGAGTTAAACCCGTGTGTGGATTCAGCAGTCTGCAGAGACTTTCTCTGCAGAGTCCCAAAACAGGCGTTTTCAGCCCATTACCGGCATAGGGAAGAAACAGCAGTAAGCACAGGGAAATATCTGCTTGTAAATCCAAAAGGCAGCTATCTAACAGAACGGTTGTCAATGTGTGCACTCAACTTCCAGAGTTAAACCCGTGTGTGGATTCAGCAGTCTGCAGAGACTTTCTCTGCAGAGTCCCAAAACAGGCGTTTTCAGCCCATTACCGGCATAGGGAAGAAACAGCAGTAAGCACAGGGAAATATCTGCTTGTAAATCCAAAACGCAGCTATCTAACAGAACGGTTGTCAATGTGTGCATTCAACTTCCAGAGTTAAACCCGTGTGTGGATTCAGCAGTCTGCAGAGACTTTCTCTGCAGAGTCCCAAAACAGGCGTTTTCAGCCCATTACCCGGCATATGGAAGAAACAGCAGTAAGCACAGGGAAATATCTGCTTCTAAATCCAAAACGCAGCTATCTAACAGAACGGTTGTCAATGTGTGCACTCAACTTCCAGAGTTAAACCCGTGTGTGGATTCAGCAGTCTGCAGAGACTTTCTCTGCAGAGTCCCAAAACAGGCGTTTTCAGCCCATTACCGGCATATGGAAGAAACAGCAGTAAGCACAGGGAAATATCTGCTTCTAAAT